>NC_066581.1:416571668-416682967 GCF_024323335.1 Lathyrus oleraceus | reverse complement strand
AGATAGAGAGAGATGAAGTGTCAAAACAATATTCTAGATGATTTGAAATGAGAAATGAAACCTTTATTTATATGTATGACGTGACTCAAAAGGAAATTTCATTTACGTATTTTGTACATCTAATTGATTAACACCTATGCCTAACCGATCTGAAGATGAAAATAATCGTTTGTCAGTTCCATAAAAGGAATTTTTAAGTTTCTAGTGTTGCACAAAATCAAGGCGCCTTCAAGATACCTTAGACCTTAAGTTTGAACATTTCTGAACAAACCCGTATAATTATATATCTAGGATAATATTATACAAGTGTTATTATTTGGTATTGACAAATCATAAGTTCTTATTGGCATTATTATATAATATGTCCAAACTAAAAACATCGAAGAGGACATGTCATACAATAAGTCCTAAGAACAAAATCTAAGAACTATGTACAATATCTCATTGTACACAAATCACAACAGAAGATCACAATAATCAACACCTTGGAACATCAGTAGAGGCTCCTCATGAATTCAACCTGCAAGGAATATCTGAAAATAACAACGATAAGGGATGAGATACTAATCTTAGTGAGTTCTCCTATCTTATGGGTCCACTCAGCTATAAGGGTTTATACTCGATTCTAACTCAGTATCACCTCCGTTACTTGTGCCACTCGCACATTATAACTAGGACTTGATAACTAAGGGATAATCGCGATGTATAAAACATATCACTCGAGTTCCCATAACTCAATAATCACTATTCGGATTCATGAAAACTCAATCCCCGAAAAGACTTACGTCTAACCAGGCTCGGTTCATGCATGCTGTATGATTCGACTTCACGGTGGATATCGGGTTTTCTATGAGGCTTAATCCTCAGTTCAAGCGACCGTCACTCGTATGGGCCTCTAAGACACTTAGGGTATCTTTCACCGTATGGACCTCTAACCCACTTAGGGTCCACCTTTCCCTATGTCTCCATGGTTGGGGATCAAACCCAATTGAGGCACGAATCATGGGTGTCACATCCCCACTTCGCTTTACCTAAGCCTTGAAAGGTATGTGCATAATCACAACTAATTTTGAATATGTGATTAATTCTCAACAACAAATAGTGAAGGTGAGAAAAACAAGAAAGGGGGTTTGAATTTTTGGAAAATAAGCGCTTTTTCAAAATGAAAATCACACAAGGATTTTTATACTGGTTCGCTTATAACACAAAGCTACTCCAGTCCACCCGGCCAAGGTGATTTCGCCTTCAACAAGGACTTAATCCACTAATCTTGAAAGATGATTACAAACAACGTCTAAGAGAAAGATCTCTTAGTCCTCTCAAGTATACAGACTGCACAGAGTCACTTGAGGAAATACAACAAAGATAAAAACTTATGTAATCTAGAGTGCTTCTAAGATAAGCAAATATTACAACAGTAAGAACAAAAGTGTTTCACGTTTCAAGCAAAAGCTTGTGAAGATTGAGAGAATAAAACGTGTTGATGTTTCAGTATGTTCTTGTTGTGTTGTTGTACTTGTATGTTGTAAACACAATGTTGATTTGCAGTCCTTTATATATAGGAGTGAAGTAGTCGTTGAAACTGATGGTCAATAATGAATTAATGCCATAAATTATCTAGCTTTTTGCCAAGACAACTTTCTCTCTTTGAATGACTACTTTCCAAATATAGTTCCTTTTCATTTGAATTGGAGTTAACGTCTCCTTTCTGTATTAGGAAGTCCATTTCCAAACTTTATTTGAAGTTAACGTTACTCTTCTTATTTAGCAATTCCATAATCAGAGTCTTCGTGTTTCTGGAGATCTTGGAATCTTGCTATCTAACTTCTGATGTTGATCTCTTTTGAGTTCTGATGGTTTCTTCAGATAGCGCTGAGAACTTCTGGAGTTTGACATACCGTTGTTCAGAGTCAGAACTTTAGAGCGTACTTCTTGTTCAGATGCTTCTGATATTTTGCTGTTTTGCTCAGAGTTAGACTTTCTTGAACGTGTTTCTACTTCAGATGCTTCTGGTCTTCTGATAATTTGTATCTGATGATTTCTTCCTTCTTTCCTTAGAACCCTGCACACTTAGAAACTTTTCGTTAGGGTGCCATTTTTGGTTTCATCCTTTGTTATCATCAAAATCATGGAATCTATTGTAGAACAATTTTTGTTCTTACAATCTCCCCTTTTTGATGATGACAAAACAAACTTAATTAGCAGATGAAACATAAACAATATCAGATCAGATAGACAAGAGCTCCCCCTGAGATAGGCTAGGGAGTTCAGAAATTCTTACCAGAGCTTCCAAGCAATGAGGTTTCTTGATACCTTCTGCAATTTCTTAAGTCTAGTGTTAGATAAGTTTATTTTTAAGAAAAATATGTTGCAGAGTGCTTAAGGTATTTAGACAGTATTTTCATCAGAGCTATTAATGACTTCTCCCCCTTTTTGTCAGAATCAAAAAGACATAGCAAAAAATAATTCAAGAGAAAAACATTGTATTCAGATAAAAAAGCAACAGAGGCAAAAGGAACAAGTAAACATCAGAAACAAAGAAAGCAAAGCAATAAAATCCTAAGTGCCTAAGGGTTGGGAGGCGGAGGCATTCTCTGAAGCAATTGAGCCAGCATGTTCTGAATGTTGTCGTTGACAGTGTCTTGTTTATCCATTCTGGCACGGAGTTCCTTCTGATCTTTCTTCAGTTCTTCCAGTGTCTGGAGAACCATAGGAACGACAGAAGAGGACTCCCCCTGAGTCAGAGCCTGTTGTGCTTCAGCAGCGGCCTTTGCTTCAGCTTCAGCAGCAGCCTGTGCTTCAACTTCGGCAGCAGCAGCAGCATCGTCCAGAGCTTTAGCTTCAGCTTCCTTTGCCCTTTCTTCCTCTAGCCTTCTAGCTTCTTCTTCAGCTTCTCTTGCTAGTCTCTCTTCCTCCAGCCTTCTGGCTTCAGCTTCTCTTGCAAGTCTTTCCTGGAGTCTTGCCTCAGCATCTCTGATGTAGCCATTTCTGACTTGCTCAGAGATGTTCTTCAGCTTAAAAGCCTCAGAGGTCATCCAGCCAATGACTCTGTTCCAGTGTGTCCTTACAGAGTCAGGATCATCACTGACTTCAGAGTTAATGGTCAGAGACTTGACCTTTTGTACTGAAGCCCCTGCGACCAGCATTATGGCTTCCTCAAGGGTAGGTACGGAAGGTTAGGTTCAGAGGTTTGAGGTGAAGAGGTTGGAGGGCTGAGATTTAATGTTAGAGGTTCAGGTTCAGCTTCAGGTTCAGGTTCAGCGGAGATGTTTGGAGGGGTGATATCAGAGGTGTCAGAGGGTTGAGTTTCAGAAGGTTGGTCTTCAGAAGGAATGCTGGTTGTTTGTTCTGGGGGAGGTGAAGTTGCTTCAGATTGTGTTGGTTGTTGTGAAGCAAGGTTTTGAGCCTGAATTTGGGCTAAGGTTGGAGAGTTAGGGTCAGAGTATTCTTGGTCAGAGGAGAGGTCAAGGTATGGAGGTGATTCTGGGGCTGAAGATGATGAAGAGGAAGTGGTAGTGTGAGCAAGATTAAAATTGGGTAGAGGTTGTGAGGTTCTGGTTGTAGAAGGTGGGGTTTCAGAGGATGTGTATATAGGTGGTGTGGGAGAGGATTAGAGAAGAAGCCATAAGAGGTTCAGAGGGAATAGAGGGAGCAGACGTACCAGTAGTTACTTGCAGAGGCGATGGAGATCTGGTTCCAGAAGTTTCTCCTAGCCTTGCTCTCTTTGCCTTTGAAGACTTATTCTTAGAGGGACCTCTTTTGAATCTGACAAAGTCTTCTTCTGAATCTAGACAATCGTCCAATCTGAAGTCAGATATGTCGACTCCTTCATCCTTCAGACGCTGCAGATAGTGGAGGATTGCATCTACGGGTTCATTCTTGAAGAACCTTGCAAGACCATGGGGCAGCTTCCTCTGATCTTTCAAGGCATCCCAGGAGGTGTCCATAGTGGGTCTGACTTGAATCTTCTTCAGAATTCCCATGCTTTTCAGATTTCTGGCGTTCAGAGGCTTTCAGTATCTATCGCCAGATCTTCCATCAGTCTGTTCTTCTCCAGATGATCTACCAGCTCATTCTCAATGAAGACATCAGACAGAAGTCTTCCCAGAGGGATGTAGGATCTGGGTTTCATGTTGTTTCTTGTCTCCCTTACAGAGTCTCTGAGATATCTGAAGAGAAGTGCAGGAAGGCAGAGCTTCACACCCTTGTGAATGCAATACAGAATGCACTTCTGATCTGCATTGATGTAGTCAGAGGAGTTTGATGCTGGGCGATGATGAATGGTTCCCAGAATGATCTTGAGCCATACTCTGAGGTTCTGATGAAGTTCTTTGTTCTTTGAAGGATTTCCTTCAGTGTTGAGTTTGAAGATGGTTGGATTGATATCTTCAGCAATGCGCCTTGACCTAGGGTTGATGTTGTAAATCCTTTTTCCTCCATCTTTCTCCATGTTCAGTAAAGAAGCAATTGACTTTTCAGTAATTACTATCTTTACCCCCAAAACGAAGGAGACGATGAAATGGTCATCAGCGTCAGCAAATCTCCAGAATTCTTTGATGAGATTTGGGTAAACAGGACCATAAAGCCTTTGAAAGTAGTTTTCCCACCCTTGTTGACGGAGTTCTTCAGTAAGATCTACTCCATTTCTCCTCATGTTGTCGAAGTCCACCAGTGTTTCACATAACACTTCCAGTCCCTCAAAGGGAGTTGCTAGGTTAATATGAGGTTGACGATCAAGAATATGGGGTTCCTTGTATACTGGAGTAATGGAAACGCCTGTAACCGTTGGAGTTGGAATGCTTGAACTTTGGGCAGTGGTGTCGGATTCCATTTGTTAAGAAAAGTTGAAAACTTGTTGTTGTTGTTGAGCATCCATAGTTGATGAAGAAGAAGGTGAAGATGAAGTGTTTGCAAAAATGCTTTAGAGAGGGTTTGAGAGTGAGTGAGAGTGATAAGTGTGTGAAATGTGAGAAAAAAGTTTAAATACCCTAAACGAAAACACATGCAAAACGACACACTATTCAGTGTTAAAACAAAGCACAAGTTAGCACGCTTGGGGGAAAATGATTAAGGCTTATTAATGAATGTCTAATCTCAATAGTATGCACACTGCTCGAGGAGATCTCAATCGTCTGACCTTTGATTTTCTTCTGGACAGCTGTCTAGAAGTTCTAGGGTTAGATGCTAAGTGCTCCACGTTTTGATGTATCTGATCTTTAGGAATACCAAAGGATTGGTTCCTGGAGATTTCTAACTCAGATATCTTCTTAACTGCTAGAAGTATCAGAGTCAGAGGCAGAAACACATTTGTTTATGTCAGAGTCTCATTTTACATCTTCAGAGCCACACTTCATTCAGGGCAATTTTGAATGTTCAGATTTTCTAAGATAAAAGAAATCTATCTTCAGCTAGAGGCTTAGTAAAGATATCTGCCCATTGATGATCTGTATCAATGAACTTCAATGTTACTATCCCTTTCTGAACATAGTCTCTGATAAAATGATGTTTTATTTTAATGTGTTTAGCTCTGGAATGTAGAATGGGATTCTTACTTAGACAAATGGCAGCAGTATTATCACAGAAGATAGGAATGTTACTCTCGAAGATTTGCAGATCTTCTAACTGATGCTTCATCCAGAGCATCTGAGTTGTGCACAGTGATGCTGAGATATATTCTGCTTCTGCAGTTGATAGAGCGATAGTTGACTGTCTTTTGCTAGCTCAGGATATCAGATTGTTTCCCAGAAGCTGCCAATTTCCAGATGTGCTTTTTCGTTCTAGTCTATCTCCTGCATAATCTGCATCACAGTAACCCGAAAGTCTATACTCTGATGTTTTCTTATACATCAGGCCCAGGTTAGGAGTTCCTTTCAGATACTTGAGAATTCTCTTAACTGCTGTTAAATGAGATTCTCTAGGATCTGATTGGAATCTGGCACAGAGACAGACACTAAAGAGAATATCAAGACGAGTAGCAGTCAGATAGAGAAGAGAGCCTATCATACCTCGATAGAGCTTCTGACAAACCTTTGCGCTTACTTCTTCCTTTTCAAGAATGCATGTCGGATGCATGGGAGTTTTTGCAGAGTTGCAGTCAGCCATGTCAAATTTCTTCAGAACATCTTTAATATATTTGCTTTGATGAACATATGTAACTTCTGAAGTTTGGTTAATTTGAATTCCCAGAAAGAACTTTAGTTCTTGCATTAAGCTCATTTCAAATTCTGCCTGCATTAACTCAGAGAATTCTTGACAAACAGAGGCGTTAACTGAACCAAAAATAATATCATCAACGTATATCTGGCATATCATGAGATCATTGTTAAGGTTCTTACAGAAGAGTGTGGAGTCAACTTTCCCTCTGATAAAATTGTGTTCCAGAAGAAAATTGCTTAAACGTTCATACCAAGCTCTAGGAGCTTGTTTAAGTCCATATAAAGATTTTTTAAGTTTAAAAACATGTTCTGGAAAATTTGGATTTTCAAAACCTGGAGGTTGGTTGACATACACTTCTTCTGATATATAACCATTAAGGAATGCACTCTTGACATCCATTTGATATAATTTAATAGAATTAGGGCTTTCTCCGTCTGATGTCCTGCTGCGACCTCTCCAGCGCGATACAGCGGAGGCCGCACCGTGTAACCGGACGCGCTGCCGCCCGGTCATCGTCCGCAGACGCCCGGGACAGGGCTCTTCTCAGTCCTGAGGCTCCGCGGTACTCGCACGTGCGTGCGTGCTCGTCGCCCGTCCTGAGAGTCGGCGTGCACGACGGGCGCAGATTCCGCGTGCTCCCGTGCTAGCAGTCAGTGAGCTCTGCAGTGAGTCCGTCAGCGCACGCGGCTGCAGTCCGCTAGCTAGCGCCGCTCGTCAGCTGTGCAGCCACCCCTGACTCCCTTCTGTTGTCGCGATCGGGCTGCTGCTCTCCTCTGTGCCGGTCTGTCTACATGTGCTGCACGTCGAGGCGTCGCCGGCGGTTAATAGCAAAAGATACAAGAAGACGAATAGATTCTAACCTTGCGACTGGAGCAAAGGTTTCATTATAGTCAATACCTTCTTGTTGACTATAACCTGAGCTACCAGTCGAGCTTTGTTTCTGACGACTTCTCCTTTCTCATTTAGCTTGTTTCTGAATACCCATCTGGTTCCAATAACGTGAGTGCCTCTGGGCTTTGGAACAAGATCCCAGACATCATTCTTTGTGAATTGATCTAATTCTTCTTGCATGGCTGAAACCCAGTCGTTATCTTGAAGTGCTTCATCACAGGACGTAGGCTCAATCAGAGACACTAGTCCCAGAGGAGTATCTTCAGAGGTCCTGAAGGTAGATCTGGTTCTGACAGGTTCGTCCTTGTTTCCCAGAATCAAATCTTCAGATACGTTGATACGACTTTTAACTTTCTTTGGGATTTCTGGGGATTTAATTTCTCAGAGTTCTGAGTGACAGTTGCTTCTGGAGTTTTATCAGATCTTGCAAGAGTGATTTCTAAATCTGCAAAATTTTCAACTAGCTTTGACTTTTCAGGGTCAAGCTTATCATCAAATCTGACATGAATTGATTCTTCCACAATTTTGGTTTCTGTGTTGTATACTCTGTAGCCTTTAGAACGTTCTGAGTATCCTAACATAATACCTTTCTGTGCTTTGGAATCAAACTTGTTCAGATGTTCTTTAGTGTTTAAGATAAAGCAAGAACATCCAAAAGGATGAAAATATGAAATGTTTGGTTTTCTTCCTTTACACAGTTCATAGGGAGTCTTTTCCAGAATAGGTCTTATAGAGATTCTATTCTGAATGTAACACGCTGTATTTACAGCTTCTGCCCAAAAATGCTTTGCCACATTAGTTTCATTGATCATGGTTCTGGCCATCTCTTGGAGTGTCCTATTCTTCCTCTCTACAACTCCATTTTGTTGTGGAGTTCTAGGGCAGGAGAAATCATGGGATATTCCATTAGAGTCAAATAATTCCTAAAAATCTTTGTTTTCAAATTCTCCACCATGATCACTTCTGACTCTAATAATTTTAGAGTCAAATTCTTTTTGCACTTTGGAGCAGAAACTAGTGAATACAGAGTGAGACTCACTCTTGTGCTTTAGGAATTTCACCCATGTCCAGCGACTGTAATCATCAACAATGACTAGTCCATACTTCTTTCCATTGACTGATGCTGTTTTCACAGGACCAAATAAGTCAATGTGGAGAAGTTCCAGAGGCTTAGAGGTAGAAACAACATTTTTCTTTTTAAAGGATGTTTTTGAAAATTTTCCTTTCTGACATGCTTCACACAGAGCATCTGAAGAAAACTTCAGTTTAGGTAGGCCTCTGACTAACTCGAGTTTATTTAGCTGAGAAAGTTTCCTCATGCTAATGTGGCCCAAGCGTCTATGCCACACCCATTGCTCTTCGTGAACAGTCATCAGACATTTAACATTTTGTTCTTTTAAATCAGAAAGATTGATTTTATAAATGTTGTTTTTCCTCTTGCCTGTGAATAGGACTGAACCATTGTTTTGATTTATGGCTTTACATGTTTTTTGATTAAAGATTACATCATAACCGTTATCACTTAATTGACCTATGGATAACAAGTTATAGAGGGAAGAGTACCATTACGAATAGTTCCGGAGCCTCTGATCCTTCTACATAAAGGACATCAGATATAAAGGGAAGAGTACCATTACCAATAGTTCCGGAGCCTCTGATCCTTCCTTTCTGATCTCCTCCGAAACTTACAAATCCAGCGTCTTTAAGTTCCAGACTTTGGAACATAGACTTTCTTCCCGTCATGTGTCGCGAGCATCCAGAGTCCAGGTACCATGACTGGTGTCTGAACTTTGCTGCATAGGATATCTGCAACATAAACAATCTTATCTTTCGGTACCCAGAATCTCTTGGGTCCTTTCTGATTAGTCTTCCCAGAGTTTCTTATAACTTTGGGTTTTCTAGCATTTTCAAATTTTTGTTCTTGTGTGTGTGTATAGTGGTATGAAAAAGGAGATTTAAGTTGGTCACTAGAAGAAGTTTTAACTTCCTTAGGATCATACCCAATTCCCTTTTTATTGTTCTGACTGACTCCATAAATCATGGATGCCATAATACTCCTACCTATTCCATTTTTCAGAAATTCTTGAAAGGCTTCTTCGTATTCATAAATTAATTTATTTGAAGTTTGTGGTGCTTGAGACAACTCTTCTTCTAATTCTAAGCTTTTTCTTTTTGCTCCATCTCTTTCAAATGTTAAAGATCTGATTGTATCTTCCCGCTCTAGAATTGTCATCTCAAGCTTGCCACATTCTTCAAATTTTGCTTTAAGACAGCCTTTTATGTTTTTAAGCTTTTGTTTTAATTTCTGATATGAGCTAAGAGTTTCTGACAAGCATGATTCTAGATCAGATCGAGAGAGTTCAGAAAATACCTCTTCAGATTCTTCATCTGAGCTGCTCCTGGATGTGGTAGCCATAAGTGCCATGTTGGCCTGTTCATCAGAGTCAGATTCTGATGACCCAGATTCACTATCATCCCAGGTAGCCATTAATCCTTTCTTTGTCCTGAAGGTATTTTTCTTGAAGCTTTCTTTTCTAGAATTGTCTTTCTTTAGTTTGGGGCATTCATTCCTGTAGTGACCTGTTTCTTTACATTCATAACAAGTAATATCTTTGTTAGTTTTACCTTTTGAGGTTGATTCTGATCGATCCCCTCTGGGTCTTGGTCTTCTGAAGTTGTTGTTCCTCTTTTTCCAGAGTTGTTTAACTCTTCTGGTCAGGAGGGACAATTCTTCTTCATCATCAGAATCTTCTGGTTCAGAGTCATCAGTATCTTCAGTTTCTGCCTGAAGAGCTTTGGTTCTGTCAAGTTTGCGTCTTTCATATCTGGACTTTAATGCTACGGACTTGTTCCTTTTCTGAGGCTCATCTTCCTCTAGTTCTATCTCATGGCTTCTGAGGGAACTGACAAGTTCTTCAAGACTGATATTGTTCAGATCCTTTGACAGCTTCAGAGCAGTAACCATGGGTCTCCATTTCTTTGGCAGACTTCTGACTATCTTTTTGACGTGGTTTGCAGTTGTGTATCCTTTGTCTAGAACCTTGGGACCTGCAATCAGAGTTTGGAATCTAGAGAACATTGCCTCTATGGCTTCATCATCTTCCATTTTGAAAGCTTCATATTTATGGATAAGCGCCAGAGCCTTTGTCTCTTTGACCTGAGAGTTTCCTTCATGAGTCATCCTCAGAGAGTCAAGTATGTCTTTGGCTGTTTCTCTGTTGGTGATCTTTTCATACTCGTTGTAAGATATAGCATTGAGGAGTATGGTTCTGGCCTTGTGATGATTTTTGAAAACTCGCTTCTAATCATCTGACATCTTACTTCTGGGAACTTCAGCTCCATCCTCTGTGATAGGAGGTTTGTATCCATCTGTGACAATGTCCCAGAGATCAGCATCATAGCCTAGAAAGAAACTTTCAATTCTATCTTTCCAGTAATCGAATTTCTCTCCATCAAAGATAGGAGGCTTAGCATTGTAACTATCCTTTTCATTTGTGTGGGCCATAGTTTTTCTCGTTCTGGATCTCTCTACACTGTTAAGTGTTTGATTAGAAAATCAATAACAGAGCCGGAGCTCTGATACCAATTGAAGGTGAGAAAAACAAGAAAGGGGGGTTTGAATTGTTTGGAAAATAAGCGCTTTTTCAAAATGAAAATCACACAAGGATTTTTATACTGGTTCGCTTATAACACAAAGCTACTCCAGTCCACCCGGCCAAGGTGATTTCGCCTTCAACAAGGACTTAATCCACTAATCTTGAAAGATTGATTACAAACAACGTCTAAGAGAAAGATCTCTTAGTCCTCTCAAGTATACAGACTGCACAGAGTCACTTGAGGAAATACAACAAAGATAAAAACTTATGTAATCTAGAGTGCTTCTAAGATAAGCAAATATTACAACAGTAAGAACAAAAAGTGTTTCACGTTTCAAGCAAAAGCTTTGTGAAGATTGAGAGAATAAAACGTGTTGATGTTTCAGTATGTTCTTGTTGTGTTGTTGTACTTGTATGTTGTAAACACAATGTTGATTTGCAGTCCTTTATATATAGGAGTGAAGTAGTCGTTGAAACTGATGGTCAATAATATGAATTAATGCCATAACTTATCTAGCTTTTTGCCAAGACAACTTTCTCTCTTTGAATGACTACTTTCCAAATATAGTTCCTTTTCATTTGAATTTGGAGTTAACGTCTCTTTCTGTATTAGGAAGTCCATTTCCAAAACTTTATTTGAAGTTAACGTTACTCTTCCTTATTTAGCAATTCCATAATCAGAGTCTTCGTGTTTCTGGAGATCTTGGAATCTTGCTATCTAACTTCTGATGTTGATCTCTTTTGAGTTCTGATGGTTTCTTCAGATAGCGCTGAGAACTTCTGGAGTTTGACATACCGTTGTTCAGAGTCAGAACTTCTAGAGCGTACTTCTTGTTCAGATGCTTCTGATATTTTGCTGTTTTGCTCAAAGTTAGACTTTCTTGAACGTGTTTCTACTTCAGATGCTTCTGGTCTTCTGATAATTTGTATCTGATGATTTCTTCCTTCTTTCCTTAGAACCCTGCACACTTAGAAACTTTTCGTTAGGGTGCCATTTTTGGTTTCATCCTTTGTTATCATCAAAATCATGGAATCTGTTGTAGAACAATTTTTGTTCTTACAAATAGGACTTTCGGAGCAAGGCTCCTCACCAAAATATCAAACCAATTCTCATGGTGTTCGTCAAATACTAGGTAATCACATCCACTCATTCACAAAGTATTCCACATGTTCCATACAATGCATATTGATTCATAATCAAGAGAATACTTGTTTGTGATACACACCAAGGTATCATTATGTCCAAGCATCACCATATACTCATTTCTATAACCTAGATTATCTTTCTAAGTCATTCTCCTAGTTATACTCCTAGGTTTCTTCACTCATCTTTATAAAGTTTTAATCATATTATTTCACATCCAACAATATCCAATAAATTTATAGCATACACATTAGCATATCAAAATATCATACAAGAAACACACATAGTAGCATAACATGTCACAATAAACCCTAGGCATATCTGGCTCACAACATACTCATCATTATCTTAGGTTATTCAAGTTGTTATACACAAACAAGTCAAACATAATCAAAGAATACAATTATCACTATCCTCTACCAAATATTTTTGGTTAGTTCATGGTCTCTCATTACCATGAAATATCTCATTGGATTAGCTCTCCAAAAGCTTCAAGTCTCATATCAATTAGATTCACGGTTCTTAAATTATGGCGAAAACAAGAACTATGTATTCACTCAAGAAAACAAAAACTCATTATATATATTTCCTTCCTTTCTTTCCTTCTCTTTTTCCTTTTCCTGATAACTCTCATTCTCTCTTCTTCTATTATTATCCTCTTTTCATACCAACTTCTACTCTTTTTTATCCACCGCACGTACATATACTATATAATATATAATATATAGTATTAAGTAGTGACATAAAATATATCAATTGATATTTTATCTTCTAGTACCAATTTACCAATTATTAGTGTTACCAAGAATATCCCCTCTTGTACTTATTAATAAAGGTCAGTCTCTTTTAATAAGGATTGATCTCTTTAGAGTTCACTAGTTACTCTATTGGTCCCAACTGACACCTTTTAGAGCACATATAAGCTCAAATTATTCCAATTGACAAGAGATAGAGTACATAAGAACTCAGTTGGTCTCAATTGACAATCAATTGATCATTTAAGGTTATATGGGATATTACATTTCTAATCAATTAGAAACATGCTCCCTATGACACAACTTCCAAATGTAGCTATCTTGACTGCTCCCAATTCGTATGACACAACTTCCAAATGTTTTTCAAAGTATTTTCGTTTGGTAAAGTATTTTGAAAAAGGGTTTTGTATGTGTGTGTGTGTGTGTGTGTGTGTGTGTTATAGCCTTATACTTTTATGATAAAGTCCTTTTTCCTTACAATCATACACTCATTACTAAAATAGGAGATCACTAATACTAAGTTAAGAGATCACTATATATTGCTTCAAGTCTTTGTCAGATACTTCTCTTTATGTTGACGCATGCTTAAGTGGCTTTAAGATGAGGCTTTTTATTACTCTTTATTTGTAATCATCAAATCGTAACGTTTATCAAACCCTAAAAATAGGTTTGCATCTTTATTCATTAAATCCTTCATGATTGACTTGTCGTAATACTTTATTTGTCATCATCAAAAGTTAATGTCATTGTTTGAAAGCATATCTCCTGCAAAACATGGTTCCATAATATATATATATATATATATATATATATATATATATATATATATATATATATATATATATATATATATATATATATATATATATATATATATATATATATATATATATATATATATATATATATATATATATATATATATATATATATATATATATATATATATATATATATATACAGAGAGAGAGAGAGAGAGAAAGAGATAGGAGAACTAAAATCCATAACCAATGTTCTTGATGAATCCTCCATCTTGTAATAGAACGCAAGTGCGCTTGAGTGCTCTAAGTGAGTTCTCATATATCCTAGTCATGTGATGTCTTTCCCGTAAGTTATGTTTCAATGATGTGGCAGACATTAAAGACATGTATTTTCATTGCCACCAACTCCCGTTCAGCTTATCAACAAAACTCTTCCTCTTCCCAGGCATCTTGCTAACGAACTTACTTCATCAACGAAGCACCAACATGGACTAGTATTAATGCTTCCATGCCAACATTACTCGCTTCATTACTTATAGAAAGGACTTGAAGGCTGGCCCAATTTAGAGGCTCAATACAACCAAATCACTCCACTATCAGATGAACAGGAAAATCTCCATATCAAAGCGTCACATAGAAGAGTAGTCCCCATGCAACCTTGTTTTGTAGGTGATATGCTTCTAACAAGGACAACCTCTTTTGTTGAAGTTTTGATGATGAAAACTTATTTAACATGTCAAGCACAAGAGCTTAAATAGATAAATATGCAAACCTAAGTATTATGGTTTGATGGACTTGACTATTTGATGATGGAAACTGAATGAAATATAAGCTCAAGCCTATTCTCAAGTGAACTCAAGCAAGTGTTTTCGAAAAGAAAGCATTTGATAAAGTCTTGAAGAACAAGAAAGCCCTACCTTAGTCTGAGTGAATATTGTGTAAAGCAAAATAGAATTCTCATAAAAGTACATGGCTAGAACACACACATACTAAAAATTATTTTGAAATTGATATTTCTCAGGAAAATGTTTTCTAAAGTGTCTTGAAGTCGTTCCAGATGAATTGGGAGCAGTCAAAATTGTTATAGGCATCGTTTTTCCTTTTCTAATTTATTGGAGCAATTATCTAATCGATTAGACCAGTTCAAAATTGAGCTCTAAGTGATTAGGAAAACACCTTAATGATGTACAATGGCTAAATATCATTTATTTCCTTGTTGGAACGGGTAATCACTTTCCATTGAAGTTTCTAATTGATTAGCATTAGGCTCTAATCAATTAGATTGTCTTAAAAGGCATTAAAACTATATTCCTTTATGAGTCAACCTCTATCCTATAAATAGAGGTTCCTTCTCACTCTCTCCCTCTCTCTCTCTCTAAATTTTTTCTTTACTTTCTCTCATTAATATTTTAGCAAAGTGCTTATTTGAGAAAGCCCTTTTGTGAGTGATGATATTTTGCATTTCTAGACGGGTGGAATTGTAAATTCACCAAGGGACTCATTTGTATAAACTTTGGTTGAATATTATCCATTTAAGTGTTTGTTTGGGTTAGAAGTTAAACCCGTAAAATCTTTGGTTTGGGGATTGTGTGATCAAACCCCTATTTAGGTTCAAGCTCAACCTGTGATAAAAGCTTGATAGGTTAGAGATTAGCCAGTAGTAAAATCTTCTAGATTCTTGGTTAGCCCGTGATAAAACAAGGTTAGGTTAAAACTTAGCCCGTAGTGAACCAGAATGTTAAGCATTTAATAATGAAATTACTATTATTATTTTCAATTAATAATAAAATATATTAATTATATTTAATAATATTTTTGATCCCCTATTTTATATGATTCACAAATTTAGTTCCTCTATTTCAAATAAAAATTATTTTGGCCTCTCACACTATTTTTGCACTAAAAGTCGATAAGGTGTTCATTTTTTACTTATATTTTGTATCTATAAAGTTTCACAAAATGTTCGTTTATGATGATTGTCACGTTTCACAAGTCATTTAAAAAAGAATACATCGTCAATTTTAAGTGAAAAAATGTGATTCGGGACCAAAACGGTTTGAATTTGAACTATGAAGATTAATTCTATGAATCGGGTAAAATATAAGGACACAAATCTTAATTAAGCCTATTAATTATTAATATAATATTAATATTTAATACATTTTTGTGAGAAGGATATTAATAAATAATAAAAAATATTAGTAATAATTATTAATTTAATAAAATAACTATTAAATAATATAAATAAAATTAATAATATTTACAATAAAATAAAATTAATTTCAAATAATGCACCATCTTTTAGACCTCAGTATTTACTTTGACGAGACTTTTTGGTCTATACAAGGCATTGTCAATTCTCTTAGCACCTTTATAAGATATCGTCATTTAATCCAATGTGACGTCTATAAAACCTCTATGAGAATATAATAGAATTATTCTTTTATAATACTACATATGTTTCTTTTTATAGTAGATAATTTATTTTTTGGTTCATTGAATAATCAATGTATTTAGTTTATAAATTGATCAAATACGTTGGTTATTCAATGAATTTTAAAAATGAGTTGTCTTTTATATAAATGAACGAATGTAGTATTAATTATAAAATAAGTTTTTTTTTTAATTTTCTAGAGAATATAATATAATTATTATTTTTATAATATTAATTATAAAATAATGTATTTTTTTTAATTTTATTAATATGTATATACAGGGCAGGTAAGACCCAGGGGAGGTAAAACCCAAGATCGTCACGCCTAGTTGCACACTTGATGAGAATTAAAATTGTTTGATTTCACTAATTTAAGGTGGGGGGTTTAGAGATTGATAATTACAAGGGGTTCAAAAGTACAATTAAGTTTTAAAAAAAATACATGTTGAATGACAATATTATGGTAATATATCAATTTCCAAGAAAAAAAGAAAATATGTCAAAGTAACGTTAAAGTGATTTTGAAAAAAAATATAAGATAAGTTCTTATACAATGAACAATGAACTGTTAATTAAGTTGTTTATTGAAATAAAATTTTAGAAATGTGCAAGAACAAACCCTTGTTAAGAATTATGCAAGCGATAACCCTCATCATATTTTGACTACTTAGATGAAGTTGACCAATCATCACACAAACATGCTGCCAGCCTCTTCATTCGCGTGTGACATGTGAAAAAATATCAACACTTTTCAATCTTCGAAAGTTCAACGAGGGGTTTTCTACCTCCACATAGTCGTCCTCGTTGTTCATCGCTGAACCAATATTCAACGTCTTCGTTGAACCACTTGACCCTCATTTTCTGCTCTTTCTTCCTTCACCGTTGATCTCTAATAGGTAAATCTACTTATTATAATTTATTATTTTCAATCTTATAATTTATTAGTATTTATTTCCTCGTTGAGCTTGAGGTTTTGTTAATGGCGCAAACTCCATTCTTAGGGTTTGATAGTGATTTTTTTGAGTAATGGCTTTCGAGTTCTCAATTATGATAATGATTTTTAATTTTTGTATATGTTTATTGTTGCAAGTTCATATATATGTTTCCTTCATTGTTTAAAATTTATGGGGTCATTCTTGAGTCCTGATTACTTGAGTGACATCAATGGAGAGAAAATGGAGTCAAATCAAAATTGATTATGGTTCGTTAGATTAAAAAAACATGTATTTACACAAATAGCACATAAGCGACTATTTGATAGAGATTGAATGATGAAGGTTTCAAGGCCAAAATTTTAGTTTTAAAAATAAATAAAAATATGTTTGATGGTTTTAACATCTGATCAAGATCTAACGATCATCAATGTGGTCACTACGTGATGTGACATAACGACTATGTGTAACAAAAATATGCTTGAAAGACCTGAGATTGACCAACAATAAATTTTCAGGGCTGAGCATGGCACATAGCCTACCATAAGAATTCTGTGGACTGGTATAACCTTTTTAAAAATTTGATGTGACCTTAAAGCCTATTTAAAATTTTCTCTCAAATTAAGTCCTACAAGTTTTAACAATATTTCATTTGCCTACTACTAATTTCTACCAATTTAAGAAAAACTAATAAATCATTATCACAAAATATGTTTGCTTCACAGGTTTTTGGATAGACTATGTCTGACATATTTAGTCTAAATCTAGTCTTTTTAATAAACAAATCAGACCAAATTTAAATAGACCAAGTCATAGAGTTGTGTTGGTCGATCAAGCCTATTCTAACTCCTAATGGTTGAGAGTTAGTTATTGATCTTATTTTTGTTTCGTATTGGTTTTTTAATCTTATTTTGTTGTAACCAATAAGTATATGACATGTTTATTTTAACAAACTTTTCATTTATGTGACTAATATATGTGATTGCATCTATATTTTAATTTTTTTATTGATTTCTATTTCACTTATAATACACTATCTTTTACTTGTTTTTTTCTCAACTCTCTTTCTAAACAGTTATGGACCCATCACATCCGATGTTTCCTAAAAGAGAGAGAGACTCACAATATCAATTAAGTTCAAAGCGTCGAATCACCCAAAATGATGAGCTCTCTTCTTTCGGAACAAGCCCACAACATCAACCATTTCAAGTAACCTATAATTGTGGACCCTCTGTTTCTAAAACGGGCCTACAAGTTAAACCACATGGACCTTCCTCTTCTAAAACGGGCTCACAACTTAAACCATTTCAAGTAAACCAAAATTGTAAAGCGTCCTCTTCTAAACCATTTAATGTCTCCAACACGATAATATCTTCTAGAAGCTTTAACACTAAGAAAACATCCCCAAAGGTTCAAAGAACCACGGAACCTAAGAATACTAACTCACCACTATTCAAAATCTCCAATAAGAAAGATGGAGCTAAGCTAAAACATTTACGACGTCATTCTGATGATGCATCTTCAAGTTACATAATTGACAAAGAGAAACAAACCACAACCTTCGAAAACCAGTCTTCGCTGATATCTCATAGAAGGGCAAAGAACAAAGTAGAATGTGCATTGAAGCTTTTCCAAACCTATGTCAGGGAATCTAATCTTGTTGGTTATTCAATTCCTATAGAAGCGTCAAAATTTTTGAAGCGCAGAGGCATGTTTGTTCATGACGGGAAAAAGATTATAGGAGATGTCCCTGGAATAGAAGTTGGCGATGAGTTTCAGTATTTTGAAGTACTCAACGTTGTTGGTCTCCATCGTAAGATCTTCAATGGAATTGATCATGTGAGATACAATGGGATGTTTATTGCAACTAGCGTTGTTTCATGTCGATTATATGATGATAAATTGGATGATGCAGAACTGGTGATTTCTACAGGAGAACAAGGTAATGTTATTAATAATCAAAATCAACCTCGAGAAAATCTTGCATTGATGTATAGTTTATATGCTGAAAATCCTGTTAGAGTTATAATTAAGTTAAATTCCAAGAATGCCAGTGGTAGTGTTAATGGTGGTGAAAAATATTGTTATTTTGGTCTTTACAAGGTTGTTAGGTTTTGGCAAATAATTGGAAAATTAGGTTACAAGTTTCTTTTGGTTAAATCACCTGATCAGAAAAAGGTTGCTTGCAATGATATGAGGAAGCGTAAACAAATTCTTAAAAGGGAAAAGTGTTTGAATTATTTTGAAGATATTTCTCACGGAAAAGAGGATTTTCATATACCTATGATTAATTGTGTAGATTCTGAAGGTGTTCCAAATTTTCGATATGTTACTCAGATGGTTAATCTTGAACGGTATAAGCCTAAAAAGTATAGTCCTCTTAAAGGCAATGTTGGGTGTGAATGTGTTGGTAATTGTTCTGATTCTGATCAATGTTCTTGTGCTATGAAGAATAGAGGAAAATTTCTGTTTAATAGGAATGGAATTGTTGAGGAAACAAAAAAGGACATGATTTATGAGTGTGGTCATTTTTGTAAGTGTTCTTCGAATTGTCGTAATAGAGTTTCTCAAAATGGAATTAAATTTCCTCTTGAGATTTTCAAGACTAAGACAAAAGGGTGGGGTGTGCGATCAAAAAAGAAAATTCCTTCAGGAAGTTTTATATGTGAGTATTTAGGTGAGATAATTGAAGATGAGCAAGCTGTGAAAATGATCGACAATGACGAGTATCTATTTAACATTGGTAGCACAAATCACAAGGATGGCGTGTTTACAATTGATGCTTCTAAGTATGGTAATATGGCGAGATTTATCAACCATAGTTGTTCTCCAAATTTGTTTTGTTTGAATGTTCTTTTTGATCATGATGATGTTAGGATTCCACACATCATGCTATTTGCAGCTGAGGACATTCCACAAAAGACAGAGCTGACCTACAATTATAATTACAAAATAGATCAAGTGGTTGATAATGGAGTTGTAAAGAAGAAGTATTGCTATTGTGGAGCCTCCAACTGCATTGGTAGACTGTATTAATGAGTTTATTAGAAAAGGTGACTCTTATTTATTTTTGCCCCTCTCATCCAATCTTGTTCATAAATTTGTTTGTGTCTCTATTTTATTGAAATCTATCTTATCATTCAATGATGACTCATGATCTTGTTTCCTTATTATTCTTGTAGGTGACATTCAAGCCTGAAGTTTTAGATTTCATTATCTCTATAACAAATATTTCTTTAGACTTTATTTCTATTGCAATTGCAATGTCAACAAAAACAATAGGTTGGTTATATACAAGAGTGTAACTACTTTTGCGTATATTTTTGTAGATGAAATTGAACATGTATGATTTAGATTTGTGCTAGTATTGCATTTCTCATTGGCCAAATGTTCTTAAAGTAGTGCTACTTGTGTTTCCTTTATATCAACAAATTGAATGCCATGTATTATTATCTATGACTTTTGTTATGCTATGTAAGTAATGTTAGTGTTGGCTAGTATATATTCTTTGATATAGATTGTAGAAAGAGCATGAAAAGTGTAGAAATTTACAAATAATTTAAAGAAAAAAATACAAATTATAGAAAAATCCTCCATGAAAATGCATGAACCTTGCACTTGAATAATCCCGCACAACAATCACAACATTTAAAGGAAACTAATTGTGCTTTCCATTTTTTCTATCCCGTATTCAATCAATAGAATAATCCACTTAAATCCCCAAACCTTAAATTTCAATCTCTAAAATAGTCCCCTAAATTTACAAATTTGTGGAATCTCCAAATCTTATTATCTGAAATAACCCCTCTCTCTTTTCAATGAATGGAGAATATCAAATCACAAATTCCCCTATTGTTTTTGACATAATTAGGTTCATATCATGTTTTTTATTTTAATAAGCTCGTACCATTTCTTAAATCTTGAATTTGATTCCTCTTCCTCTATCTTATTGTTTGTCGATTTTTTACCTTATTTTTTTTATTTTTTTCTATTTTTTATTTTTTTTATTTTTTATTTTTTTTATTTGCATTTGTTTTTTTTTCCATACTTTATTTGTTCTTCTGTAGTTACCCGTCAGAAGGTTGAATTGTGTAATTCAAACTCATATGGCTCAAATCATTTGGACCCAATTCTTATCAAGGTAAATAACTCTTTTTATTACTTTAGCGAATTTGTTATAAATTATGTATTTTTATCTTGAAAATAATTTTTAAGGTAATAAATTTTTTATTAAGGGATAACATGTTTCACACTGTTATAAAACATAAAATAATTTAATTGTAAGATAATTATTTTTATTTTTCTAATTGCTACACATTATATTCCGGGGACTGTTGCCAATTAAGAGACCTTATCGGCATATACCTCAGACGATAACATGAGCACAAAATTTTATTACGACAACGCCTTAAAGAAATTATGGGAGACCTTGAAGGCAAGCAAATGCGTCAGATCATTGATTTTCTATTGTGTCGTTGTATAACTCAATATTATAAAATAATTATAAATTCTTTTTTATTTTTTATTTTGTTTCAAATTTTTTTAGTTAAAATAATTTTAAAAAAAAACATAGCAGTAGCCATTGTCTATGGTGCATATTTCTAGAGGATGCATCCATGCGCCACTTACAGTGACAGAATATACATGCATGTGCCATATTTGGTGGTGTCTATATATAATTTTTGAATGCATGCACCATCAAACATGACTATTTTTCTTAACACGTAATTTTTTTATTTGAAATCTGATTAATTTGATAATTTTTTAAAAATATTGGTTATTTTAGTTTATAATTTTAAAAAGTAGATTGTTTTAAAAAAAATCATGGGTTTGAATCTGTTTGTTCATCTCTACGAGAATGACTTTTTGCTATCGATGTGTCAAATTAAGTCTTGGAGTTGCATACCAAGTTGTAAATTTGTGTGGTTTGATTTTGAGGTTGTATGATTTGTTTGTACAACGTGTTTGACTCTCTGCTTGATTTATTTTGTTATTGATTACATGCATTAGTCATTTGCAAACTAAAATATCTATTGTTATGCTAGACGAGGTTAATTTTAAGTAGTGTAAATCAAAAGTCTCACTTCAAGTGAACTAGTTTTAAAATCTTGTGCATGACTACAAGTGTTATTTCATGCATAAGAACCATGTATTTGAAAGTACTCATTATATATATATATATATATATATATATATATATATATATATATATATATATATATATATATATATATATATATATATATATATATATATATATATATATATATATATGTCATATGCACCAAAGAATTTATCCTGAAAGAATTTATCTCTTACAAAGTGGCAATCAATCTTTATATGCTTATTTCTTTCATGAAAAACAGGATTTGAGGCTATATGAAATGCAACTCGAATGTCAAAAATAAATTTCATTGCCTTGATGTTTCCTAATTTCAGTTGTTGGAGTAATTGTTTTAGGAACATGAGTTCGCATGTTGTTATTGCCCTAACACGATATTCTGCTTCTTCACCTTGCCACTATGTTTTGTTTCTTGCTCCGCCATAAGATTAAATTTTCTCCAATGAGAATACAATACCAAGAAGTCGACCTCCTATTTGATGGTGAGCTTGCTTAATCAATATCATAATAACACAAAACTTTGGGTGTAGCCTTTGTTTTCATAAAGTAATACTTTACTCGATGCACTATTTATATACTTAAGAATGCAAATCACAATGTTCCAATGGTCCTCAAATGGAGCATTTAGAATTAATTAACCATACTAACAACAAATGTAATCTTTTGTCTGATTACTATGAGGTAATTATGTTTTCCATCTAGACATCGATATCTACTGGGGTCTTTCAATGGCTCGCCCTGACCTCTTAGTAGATTGAAGTTAGAATCCATAAGAGTGTCATTAGATCGATAATTGAGCAAGCCAGACATCTCAAGTATATCAAAAACATATTTCCATTGTGTAATAGCCTAACCAATTTTGGATTGCGCAATTTCAATCCCCAAAAAATATTTTAGTGGTCCCAAATCTTTAGTTTGAAAGTGGAGAGACAAATGTTGTTCAACCGGTGAGTGTCATAAATATAAACCAACAGGTAGAAGTAAGTGGTTGGTAAATAATACAAAAATAAGAAAGAATGATCAACTTCACATTTAGTCATGCCATAATCTTGTAGCATAATGTTTAAACTTGCCAAAGCGAGCACATTTAGATTGTTTCAAGCCATAAAGAGATAAAAAAAGCCAAAAAAAATTGAGGTGAGTATGAGGGAAAATATGCATAGTCCTTATTTTAATGTTGTCAAACCTTTCTAATCGCTCATAACGTGTACTTTGCACAATATCATCATATCATAGAGTTCATTCATCCTCTAACTTGTTCAATATATAGGTTCAACATGTCCAAGCATATAGGAGCATATCATAGATGTGAATCATGCACTTGATCATAGTAAATATCATAGGTTCATAAGTGATCGGTTAAATTGGTCAAAATACATCTCAAAACTCATTTTTGGGAGTTTAAGACCTGTGAGTCGACTCATGACTCGGAGCGTAACTCTCAGGTCTGAATAGGTCGGGTAACAGGTAAACTCAATGACTCAGAGCATAACTCTCGGGTCTGAACAGGTCGAGCCACAGGTCGACTCAATCTTGGGAAAACTGAATGAGTCGACTTATCCATATGTTGCATCGACTCAATGTCGATTTTCATTTGAACCATGTAGTCACGGGTCTGAACAAGCCGACTCAGAGGTTGACTCAATTCTGGAAAAACTCTGTTTGAGTCGACTCATCCCCTGTTTGAGTCGAATCATCGCCTATTTTACTTGAATAATTTTGCCTCGGGCCCATACAGGTCGAGTGACCTGTATGAACAGGTCGAGTGGCCACTGCTTAAACTTAATTTTCTACTGTGTATATGTCTGTTAGTTGGTCCATGCCTCATATAAATATTCCAGAGTATCTTCTTCAACATCATAACAAGAAAAGTGAAAGATATACACCAAAGTGCTCATCATCTTCATTCTTCATTGCATTTCTTAATAATCACACATAATAACCTTTATTGAGCATTGTGCATTGTTGTGGTGATAACGTTCAAATAGGATTGTGTAATCTTAGTTTTGATTGAGGCTTTGTGTAAGTTTTTCTTGAATAAAACCATTGGGGTTTTGTCCTCCAAGAATTGGGGGTTTTTGCACTAACCTTTGCTTCGCAGATTCAGCCGAGTGAAAAGTTTGCAGGACGATGGGTTCGGTCAAACAAGTAATGGTACCCGGAGGATTGTGAGGAAAGCTTAGGGTTCAACCGACTTTCCTTCGAAATCAGTCGAGCTAAAGTTTTGGAGAACATGGCGTTCTTGCAATAAGGTAGCTGTAACCGGAGGTTTGTTCGAAGCACTTGAAGGACTTTGTTCAACTCGAATCAATGGGAGAGAACTGAATAGGATCTGCAACAACACTAGGGGTTGATTTGTGGTTATCATTTTTTCTCTTGTATTGAGTTTGCAACGTGTTAATAAAAACATCTCAATTCTAGATTTAGAATTGAGGGCAGACGTACCCTAAGCGAGGACGATAGGGGAACTGCCTCAACAAATCCAGTCTTATTCTCTCTATCTCTTAACTCTTTAAATTCTGCATTAATTACGTTTTGTGTGAAATTAATAGTAAAATAATTATCGCTTGATTGTTGTGCATAGGAACTGTTCGATAAATTATTGTTATCACTTTGATTGCAACTGAGTAAAATTCGGCATATTCAATTTGAGTGAAATTGAAACTTGGTGTGAAGTGCACACCAAGTGTTCGATAAAATTAATCTCACACAAACTTAGTAATATTTTACTTGACCTCTTCTTGTGTTTAAGAATTATTGGAGGTAATGATATCAAGGATTATAGTGGTTAATCGATTGACTTAGATAGTGGTTGATAATCTCTATCTTAGTAATTCCATTCGGTTTCACGCATATCCAATTTTTCCATTAACGGGTCGTTTAGACCATTATAATCTAGGGTGCTTCCGCAACCGTTGAAAACAATTTTAAAAAGCACTAAATTTCAAAAATTGATTTATTCAACCCCCCTTCTAGATCGGTACTATTGTCTAACAAGTGGTATCACGAGTGTCGGTTTATCTAGTGCTTTGCATATAAATTTTTAGAAAATGAGTAACGGTCCTAAATGGGCGTACAATAGGGCTCCCACTTTTACCGGTGAAAACTATAGTTATTGGAAAGATTGTATGCGTATCCGTATCAACTCTATTGATAGGAAAGTATGGAAAGCCATCCAGGATGGTCCTATGGAAATAACCATGACCAATGCGGGTGGTTTTGTTATGCCTAAACCTGAAGCACAATGGAATGAAGAAGATGAGAAAAAGTAAAACTATGATTGGAAAGCCATAAACATACTCATCGCCACCTTAGGTGTTGATGAGTATTACAGGGTTTCCCATTGTATTAGTGCTAAAGTTATGTGGGACTCATTGCAAATTACCCATGAGGGAACCAATAATGTCAAACTAGCTAGAATCAACACATTAACTCAAGAATTTGACCTTTTTCATATGGATGATGGTGAAACCATTGCCGATATGCAAAAGCGATTTTCTCACCTAATCAATCGGTTAAATGCTCTTGGTAGAACTACCTTTAATGATGTTGCTACTAATAAAATCTTAAGATGTCTTAACAGGAATTGGCTACCAAAGGTCATTGCGATTAAGGAAGCCAATGATCTAAGAACATTGAACATGGCAACATTGTTTGGTAAACTTCAAGAGCATAAGCAAGAGCTCATGAACCTTGAGAAACATGAGAAGAGTCAAAAGAAGGAAAAGAAGGAGAAAGCTAAGGACACCGAAAGGAAGTATATCACTTTAAAGACTTCAAGATATAAGTCATCCACCAAAGATGCGTGTGAGAGTAAATCAAGTGATGACGATAAAGATTCGAATGAAGACACGGGGTTGTTCGTAAGGAGGTATAACCGATACCTTAGAAAGAACGAAGTCCAACATTCAGATAAAAATCTTATCAACTATAGAAGACAATCAAAATTCACGAATCAAGAGGAAGGTAGGACAACTAAATCAAAAGGATCATGCTTTAATTGCGGAAAGGCCGGTCATTATAAGCCAGATTGTCCCTTGCTGAAGAAAGACAAAGGAAAAGATAAATGTCACAACAAATCTAGCAAAGCTAGAAAAGCATACATTGCATGGGAGAGCGATAGTGAGTCCTCAAGCGATGATAACTCAAGTGATGAATAAGAAAATGCCAATCTTTGTCTTACAACTCATCGAAAGAAGAAAAAGAATGTAAGTCATTCTAAATATGACCATGTTGATAAAATGTCTTATTGTGATTTGCAAAATGCCTTTAGTACTCTACACAATGAGGCTAAGGAAGCTTTCAAACGCCTAGCCTCAAATAAGAAAATTTTCTGCTATTTAGAAAAGAAGATTTCTGATTCCGAAAAGGAATTAGAAACCCTAAAGAAATCTATGGTAGAGGTTACTAAAGGAAAAACTGAAGATGATAAGGGATTTTGGTTTGGATGGTCCGAATGTGAAACCTGTCATATTTGGCAAAGAGAGGTTAGATCTTTTCAAGCCAAATTAGACAAGGCTTTACAACCTAAAGTTACCTTTGCTATTGATCAATCACATTTTAGAAGTAACATGAATAATCCTTATAAAAAATACACTTATGTGGTAAAGGATCAAGTTAGCAAAAACAACTCTCATCCTAACTTAAATTGTCTATATTGTTGCAAAAGGGGACATACTATTGCTAAATGTTGATTTAGGAGATTTCTAGTCCCTGAAGGCATTTTTCAATGGTTGCTCAAATGCAACCAAAGTTTCACTAACACACTAGGACCTAATGAAAATTGGGTACCTCCTTCCCTTGTTTAAATTTGTAGGTGGAATTTCTTGACGATACGGAGAGAACATGGGTTCTCGATAGTGGATGCTCAAGACACATGATGGGTGACACTTCCTTGTTCTTTGACTTTGTGGCTAATAAGAAATGATCTATAACCTACGGTGATAATAACAAGGGAGCTATACTCGGAAAAGGTAGTGTATGTAATCCCTCCTCTACTACTATCTCAGACGTCCTTTTAGTTAAAGGTCTTAAGCACAATCTCATTAGTATTAGCCAATTATGTGACAAAGGATACAAAGTTATTTTTTCAAAAGAATGTTGCATGATTAAACATAATGATAATAAGAATGATGTGCTTAAGGGATGGAGGGAAAATAATGTATACATGCTTAACTTAAAAGAAGTATCTTTGACTAGCACTAAATATCTCGTCTCCATGAGTAAAGACTCGTGGCTTTGGCATAAGAAATTGGCACATGTCAACATTGACTTGCTAAATAAAGTTGTCACAAAAGATCTAGTAGTTGGTCTTCCCATAATCAAATTTTCAAAATATCACTCATGTGATGCGTGCCAAATGGGAAAGCAAACAAAGACTCGTTTAAATATAAAAGTATTGTTTCCACAACGAAACCCCTTGAACTTCTCCATATGGACCTTTTTAGGCCATCTAGAATTAAAAGTCTAGGTGGAAACTACTATGGTTTTGTTATAGTAGATGACTACTCTAGATTTTGTTGGAATATCTTCTTAGAAAGTAAAAGTGACACTTTGCTTTTGAAAAGTTTGCCAAGATGTCTTAAAACAAATTGAACACTAGCATAGTTACTATTCCAAGTGATCACGGAGGTGAATTTGAAAACCACCTCTTTGAGGAATTTTGTGAAATAAACGGCATTGATCATAAATTTTTTGCTCCAAGAACTCCACAACAAAATGGAGTAGTAGAACATAAAAAATACTTTTGGGTCGATGCCATAAATACGACGTGTTATGTATTGAATATGATACTCATTTATCCTATTCTAAACAAAACCCCTTATGAATTGCTAAAGGGAAGGAAGCCTAATGTTTCACATATTCACATCTTTGGATGTAAATGCTTTGTATTAAACAATGATAAATAAAACCTTGGTAAATTTGACTCAAAAGCCGATGAAGGTATCTTTCTTGGATACTCTCATTCTAGTAAGGCATATAGAGTATACAACAAAAGGTTACTTATTGTTGAAGAATTCATGCATGTTTCCTTTGATGAATCTTATCCGAAAACTATCGGAGAAGGTATTATTGTTGATGGTGCAGGGGTTCCTTCGTAAGACATAATAAAAGATGATGAAGAAATGCATGTTGAACCCCATCCGAAAAAAGCTAAGGAGGAGCCGGATCAAGTTTCCAAAAAGAAAGAGGTAGATCATTCTATTAATAACAATGACCTTCCTTTGGAATGGAAATCTTATAAGGATCATCCCATCGATAATATTCTAGGAGATATCTCAAAGGGAGTTACCACACGGTCAAAGATGAGTAACTTTTGTTATCATTTCACTTTCGCCCCTCAAAATGAGGCTAAAAACTCCAAAGACGCATTACTCAATGAACATTGGTTTTTAGCAATGCAAGAGGAACTTAATCAACTCAAAATAAATGAGGTGTGGGATCTTGTTCCTCCTCCGCGAGACCATCGAGTAATCAACATTAAATGGGTGTTTAGGAAAAAGTTAGACAAAAACGGAGTCATAACTCGCAACAAGGCCCGCCTTGTTGCTCAAGTGTATAACCAAGAGGAAGGCATCGACTATGAGGAAACTTATGCTCCGGTTGCCCGACTCGAGGCTATACGCCTTTTGCTTGCCTATGCTTGTTCTCAAGATTTCAAATTATTTCAAATGGATCTTAAGAGCGCTTCCCTAAATGGTTACGTTAATGAAGAGGTCTATGTATCTCAACCTCTCGACTTTGAAAATCATGAGCATCCTAACTATGTTTATAAGCTCAAGCGTGCTTTGTACGGTCTCAAACAAGCCCCTAGGGCATGTTATGAGCATCTTAGCAAATTTCTAGTAGAGCAAGGATTCTCAAGAGGGAAGGTTGATACTATCCTTTTTATTAGGCGTCAAGGAAAACACTCTATTTCAGTTCAAGTCTATGTAGATGACATTATTTTTGGATCTACTAAGATAAATTTGGTCAAGGAATTCTCTATGTTGATGCAGGGAGAATTTGAAATGAGCATGATGGGGGAGCTAAATTACTTCCTCGCACTTCAAATCAAGCAACTTGAAGAAGGAACTTTTGTGAGCCAAACAAAATATTATAATGAGCTACTTAAGCGCTTCGATATGGAAAACTCCAAAGTAATCGACACTCCAATGCCTACTGCCGTTAGTATGGATCGGGATGAAAATGGTAAGGCCGTAGATATAAAAAGGTATAGAGGTATCATTGGATCTCTCCTTTATCTTACCGCATCTCGACTAGACATTATGTTTAGTGTATGTATGTGTGCTAGGTATAGATCATGTCCTAAAGAATCACATTTAAAAGTCGTCAAGCGCATACTTAGATACCTTTATGGTACTTCAAAGTATGGACTTTGGTTTTCTAAGGGAAGTGATTGCTCTTTGGTTAGCTACTCCGATTTTGACTTTACCGGTTGCAAATCGGATAAGAAAAGCACTAGTGGCACTTGCCATTTTTATTCAAATTCCTTAGTTAGTTGGCACAGCAAAAAGCAAGTTTCAGTTGCTTTGTCAACAATCGAGGTGGAATACGTTGTTGCGGGTAATTGTTGTGCTCAGATTTTGTGGCTCAAAAAACAATTACTCGACTTCAATGTTCAACTTGAACGTATTCCCATTTTGTGTGACAACACAAGTGCTATCAATTTAACCGAAAATCCTATACTACATTCGTGCACTAAACATATTGAAATTCGACATCACTTCCTTAGGGATCATGTTGAGAAAGGTGATGTTGTTTTTGAGCATGTTGATAGCAAGAATAAACTTTCCGATAACTTCACAAAACCACTTGCGACAAAGCCTTTCTTCCACATCCATAGGGAACTTTGTGTTCTCGATATCTCAGACCGCATTCAAATACATATACTATGCCTGTCTATTCCTTGATTTATAAGTGCAGCTATGTGAGGGAACTCGTCGTCTATCACCAATGGAGGTAATATCATTCCTATCCATTTGACCTATATTGATCAACTATGTATGTATATACTTGATCTATGTAACTTTTGATGTCATTTGATAGCTTGATCTAAGTTTGATCAACTACTATGTTTGAATTATATTTGAACTTGCTTAGGCATCATATTTACTATATTTAGTCATTTGTCCCAAAGTTTATGCTAAACAAATGTGGCAATGTTATTTACTTATTTCTCTTTAATCCGTGTAATATTTATGCCTATACTTATTCCATTGACTTCATGTTCTATGCATGGTTGTTGATGTCTATATGTTGCAAAGTCGTTGACTAAATGCTTCTGAATATCTTTATTTCATGTTGACCGTTTCATTGTTTCTTTTTTATGTTGTCAAAGAGGGAGAAGAAATGGAAACAAGCATAGTAACTGATTTAGTAGAAGGATAATAGCAGAATGTGTGAAGGCGTGCATAAAATCAGGGGGAGGATGTCTATCAAAGTACACGATTGTGCCACGATTTTCCATCATCAAAAAGGGGAAGTATGTGAGGGAAAATATGCCTAGTCCTTATTTTAATGTTGTCAAACCTTTCTAATCGCCCATAACGTGTACTTTGGACATTATCATCATATCATAGAATGCATTCATCCTCTAACTTGTTCAAAATATAGGTTCAACGTGTCCAAGCATATATGAGCATATCATATATGTGAATCATGCACTGGATAAATAGTAAATATCCTAGGTTCATAAGTGATCGGTTAAATGGGTTAAATACATCTAAAAACTCATTTTTGGAAGTTTAAGACCTGTGAGTCGACTCATGACTCGGAGCGTAACTCTCGGGTCTGAATAGGTCGAGTCACACATCGACTCAATGAATTAGAGCGTAACTCTCGGGTCTGAATAGGTCGAGCCACATGTCTACTAAATCCTGGGAAAACTGAATGAGTCGACTCATCCGCATGTTGCGTCGACTCAATTCCTATTTTTATTTGAACCATGTAGTCACGGGTCTGAACAGATCGAGTCATAGGTCGACTCAATTCTGGAAAAACTCTATTTGAGTTGACTCATGCCCTGTTTGAGTCGACTCATCGCCTATTTTACTTAAATAATTTTGCCTCGGGTCCATACAGGTTGAGTGACCTGTATGAACAGGTCGAGTGGCCGCTGCTTAGACTTGATTTTCTGCTGTGTAATTTTGCAAAATAATTATGTTATGTATGTTAGTTGGTCCATGCATCATATAAATATTCTAGAGTATCTTCTTCAACATCACAACAGGAAAAGTGAAAGATATACACCAAAGTACTCATCATCTTCATTCTTCATTGCATTTCTCAATAATCACACATAACAATCTTTGTTTAGCATTGTGCATTGCTATGGTAATAACGTCCGAATAGGATTCTGTAATCTTAGTTAGGGTTGAGTCTTTCTGTCAGTTTTTCTTGAATAAAACCATTGGGGTTTTGTCCTCCAAGAATTGGGGTTTTTTACACTATCCTTTGCTTCGCAGATTCAACCGAGTGAAAAGTTTGAAGAACGGTGGGTTCAGTCAAACAAGTAATGGTAATCGGAGGATTATGAAGAAAGCTTAGGGTTCAAGTGACTTGCATTCGAAATCAGCCGAGCTGAAGTTTTGGAGAATATGGCATTCTTGCAATAAGGTAGTTGTAACCGGAGGTTTGTTCTAAGCGCTTGAAGGACTTGGTTCAACTCGAATAAAAGGGAGAAAACCAAAAAGGATCTGCAACAACACGAGGGGTTGATTGGTGGTGATCATTTTTTCTCTTGTATTGACTTTGCAACGTGTTAATAAAAATATCTCAATTCTAGATTTAGAATTAAGGGTAGACGTACCCTAAGCGAGGATGATAGGGGAATTGCCTCAACAAATCCGGTCTTGTTCTCTCTATCTCTTAACTCTTTAAATTCTGCATTAATTACATTTTGTGTGAAATTAATAGTAAAATATATATCACTTGATTGTTGTGCATAATAACTGTTCGATAAATTGTTGTTATCACTTTGATTGCAACTGAGTAAAATTATGCACATTCAATTTGAGTGAAATTGAAACTTGGTGTGGAATGCACACCAAGTGTTCGATAAAATTAATCTCACACAAACTTAGTAATATTTTACATGATCTCTTATTGTGTTTAAGTATTATTAGAGGTAACGATATCAAGGATTATAGTGGTTAATCGATTGATTTAGATAGTGGTTGATAATCTCTATCTTAGTAATTCCATTCGGTTTCACGCATATTCGATCTTTCCATGAACGTATCGTTTAGATGATTAGAATCTAGGGTGCTTCCGCAACCGTTGAAAACAATTTTAAAACGCGCTAAATTTCAAAAACTGATCTATCCAACCCCCCTTCTAGATCGGTACTATCGTCTAACAGTGAAAAGCGCCACTGATATTAAACTTAGGTGGTTGCGCCATGTACACCTCCTATTGTAACTCACCATGTAGAAACAATTTTTTTTATGTCTAGTTGATATAGCGAACATTGATGAATAGTATCTATGCAATGAAAAATATGGACAAATGTGATATTGACAACTAGAGATAAGGTGTCTCCATAGTCAAGGCCAAAAATTTGTTTGTATACTTCCTCTACAAGATGAGATTTTAAGAGGTAAATCTTTCCATCATGTTCAATTTTTACTGTATAGACCCATCGACAATTCACTGTAGTTTTGCCATCAAGTAGGTGAACCAAATCACAAGCATCATTGGAGTGTAAAGAAGCTATATCATTAATCATAGCCCGTTGCCATCCAGGATGAGACATAACTTCACCTATAGTTTTTGGAATAGACATGGAATCCAAGGAAACCATAAAATCAAAGCAAGATGTAGATAATCATTGATAATCCAAATGACAAACATAAATAGAATTAGGATTTTGATATTAGCATGTTACCATTATATAGAGAAATGGATAGTTCATATGTAGGATGTGAAGGTTGAGAAAGTGTAAGAGTATTGCACGAGTCTTTAGTAATTGGTGGTGGATGTTTCCTCCATTGATTGGTGCAAAGGGAGGGCATGGGGATAATGATAGTTGCAAGGAAAAAGACGTGTTTTGGTGTAACAGGAAAAGTTATTACCTCTAGGGATAAGGATTGTGACTGACAATAATTATTAGGATCTTCAGGAGTAGAAGGATAGAAACAACAAGTCTCGAAGAAGATAACATTGGCAGAGACAATGTATCAACGAAGATTTGGGAAATATCATCAATAGCCTTTATGCAAACAAACAAAGCCTAGAAAAAGACACTTGAGGGATTTTGCAGCAAATTTAATTTTACCTAGAATAAAGTTGTTATTAGGAGAACAAAATAGAATGTGGTACGTGGTTGTCGAGTACATATGAAGGTATGTGATTGATTAAGTAGTAAGTTGTAAGGATCACAACTCCCAAAAAATAAGGAGCTACATTATTGTGATGAAGCATGGTATGGGCTATTTCAACTAAGTGTCGATTCTTTCTCTCATCAACATTGTTTTGTTGAGGAGTATGAGCACATGAGGTCTGATAGAGGATGTCATGTGAAGTCAAAAAAGGTTGAAGACGTAGAAAAATACACATGAGCGTTGTCACTATGCAATATTTTAATGTAAGTACCAATTTGTTTGTTTATTTTTGAGCAAAAAATTTGAAAGATTAAGAAAACCTCTGAGTAATTTTCCATTAAAAAAAGCAAAAGGAGATGCGAAAGCAAAAGGAGATGCGACTCTTTTATTGATTATGTCGGGAAATAAACTTCTATTATGTTTTCTGAACTAACACGACTCATGCTCTAAGTTAGACGCTTATGATAGACTTGGAACCATACGATGCAACTTTTGAAGGCTTGGATGACATAAACATTGATGAACAATAAGCACAAACTCAATAGATGATCAACCAATAAGTGTTATTGATGATGAAAAGAAATATAAATCTTGAGACTCATGCCCAACTCTAATAGTCTTCCAAGTACTCTAATCCTGCACAAGAATACAATCATTAGAGAACATAAGAGAGTAAGGAAGAGTGCAAATAATTTTAATGATAAATATTAAATTAAATGGACAACCAGATACATAAAGCACATATTTCAAATAAAGTGTGATTATGGGGCAGGTTTGACCAATTCATTGACATTTTTTTTGTGAGCCATTAGCCAAAGTAATAATCGGGAGCGTGTATTCAAAAATAAAATAAAATAAAGCAATTTGTTACCATACATATGATCAGAGGCTCTAGAGTCAAGGATCTAAGGTCCAAGTCAATAAGACTTTACCAACTCTCACTAGGAATCAGAGGGACAATAGTGAAACTTAAAGCGGAGGAAAATGTAGCAACAAATCTAGCCCTATACATGAAGATCTACAAGCACTGAGAGAATAAACGTTACTTAAAAATAATAAAAATGATGAAATTTGGTGGCCGGAGAGGCACCCACGCACTTATTTGATGGAAGCGCATGGGGAGGAATACAACAACGAGATAATGGCCATCGTGCTTGCCATAGGATTGTGAAACATTATATGGTGGTATGTCGCACCTCAAAAAATGAGAACACGCGCAATCACACGCTCGTGGGATGGACTAAATAGAGTTTCCACTTAACTTTATTTATTCCTAAAAAGGAAAGAGGAAATATCGATAAAACCCAAGAGAGAACGACAATGATATTGGTCGTCACAACTAAATAAGGGTTCCGGAGTCGATTAAGCAAGGTGAAGGTATTAACACCCTCACGTTCGTTGTACTCAATGAGAACCATTAGGTTAGTTGTGCACGTTAGTGTCAGCTTAGAAATTTTACATTTCTCGAGTTATTAAAAGGAAAAGAAGAATAGGAAAGAGAAAATGTTCTTAGATCTTTTTATTAATATGCCTGACAAGATTTACAAATTCTGCTCCTACGTATCTCCGGGTGCAGTAGAGAACTCAAGGCTTACATAGTTCTGGGTAGCAAATGTTTTTTTGTTGGTCGATTTTAGCGAAAGCTACTATGTGTCAATCGACGAAAACATTGTTGGACTATCCAAAACAAGTGGAGAAGCGGACATTTGCATCACGATGAAATGGATTTAAAAATCAACATTCATGGGCAATGCCGCAAGCTTACTCTTACATTCAAGTGGATGAAACATTGTTATTCATCGTCAAGACAAAGTATATTTCGTTGGAGAAAAAGGTTTAAAGGATCAATCGTACGGTGGCAAGAAAAGAGTTTGATTGGTTTGAATGTCTTTGAATAATGGCGAGAACTTGGATGGGCAAGATATCCATCTCGAATCCTAGCCTCAGGAGTGCATGGTATCCACCATGTTCCGTTTTCATCTTATTTGCGAAAGTGTATTGACAGTTTTGAAGAAACTGCATTGACAGTTTTGAATGATGGCAAGAGCTAAGATGGCGAGATATCCATCTCAAATCTTAGTCTCAGAAGCTCGTGTTATGCACCCCGTTCCGTTTCAATCTTTATTGAAAAGTGTTAAATAGTATTAAGTATTTTTGAGTTTTATTGTAAAAATGGCTTGACGCTAGATCAAGCATTTGATTAGCTATTGCAAAAGAGTTCGAGTGTAATAGCTTATAAGTTTTGGAATGAATAGAAATGGATTGAGTTTGAAATAGATCAAGTTATTATCGGGAAAATACTCGACGTTGGATCGAGCTTTTATTTTTGATCTTTTTGAAAAGGGGTTGATTTTATCCTTGTGTTAGAACTAGCTAAACAAGAAAGAAAACAAAGAAATAAATCACTAAAAATTATTACACGTCATGGGAATGGGGGTACATTTTGTCGAATGAGGATACAAGATAAATAAACAATTAAATCAAGCCCAATAAACAAACATAAGTGAATGAGTTTAAGTGCAAGAGAATTGTCTCATTGTAAGAAAGCCCAAGAGTAAGGCTTGTGAAGAAAATAGCAACACACGAGTTATATTTACAACACTTTTAATAATTAAATCGAAAGAAGTAAAATCGATGCGTGCACGGATTAAAACCGAGATGCGAGGATGCAAATCAAATTCACAAAATGCAAGGACAAAACAGAAGTTAAATTAAAACACGATTTCAAATGAAAACCTTCAAAATTATCCTTTAATGGTAGTGGGAAGGTTGCAGGAGCAAAGCTTGGGCAAGGTCCTCTCTATTCTGAGCAGTAAGGCATGTATTTATAGGCTTGCCAATTGATTTTCACACACTTCCATACAAATGCCAAAAATAGTAATTCAAGTGTGCATGCTTGCATGAAAATGTGATAGGCCCATGAGATGATGTCAGAAGGTCAAAAAATGATCATGAGTGATACTGAAAGTGTAGCAGGAAGCCATGGATTTGAAATTGACAAGTGATCATGAGATTCATCCAAATGGAACCATGAAGAGTAACCATGCACAAGTCATTCAAACCTTGTCTAAATTAAGTTATTTTGAAATTTTTGGAAAGGTGAGATCAAGGGGAACAACTTTCATGTGGAACACTTTTCCATTTGAAGCTTGGATATTGATGAATTTTGAGGTAGAAGTTTGGGAAATAAAACATAATTGAAATTTCCTTCATAAAACTTTTGCTATGAGCTTAAAATGGAAAAACTTCCTTCATAAAAGTTGTAGCTCTTTCAAAAATATTAAATTTGGTCACAAATATGACATCATTTGGATTTTACATGAAGGAGTTATTCATTTTATAAGTTGAGGAAAATTGCTTGTTCAATGGTAATGACCCAAAATGACCTATAATGTTTCCTCTTGGCACATGCCCTTGCAAGTTGAATTTGAATTTTCTCAAAGAATAAAAGTTGGATAGAGCATCTTGAAATTGATCATCAAACTTGGATGTCCTTCATATCATAATAATTGAGCAAGTTATTGTCCTTGTAAGTTGACCTCCTAACTAGGGCACAAACAAAATGACCTATAATCTTTCACCATAAAAAATGATTTTACAAGCCAAACTATCTCTTGACCTCAACATGAAAGTTGTTCGTAATGTCACAAGGAGTAACGTTTCTCTTGGAATAATTTTCATATGACAAATTTTGTAGTATATAGGGTCTAGGGAACCCCAGTTTTGACCAGATGACTTTCTCTGGTCAACTTCTTTGAACCAACTTGCAAACTTGAAGTTCTCTTGATCTTTTGGAATCACGGAGGATCATGTATGCTTTATATGATATGTAATGAAGTATACCTTGAAATATTTGATAAAATGTTAAAGAAACATGTTGAGGAAGTCACACAAGATACCTAGATGAATTAGGGCTTCCAAGGCAAACAAGCTTCAAACTATTGATGAATTATTGATCAAAATGATAAATGAAGATCATGGGGATCCATATATTATATACAGAACCAATGTGAACCATTTCATGATTTATCTCCTTGTATTGAGGGTCTCAAAACCTAAATATGAGCTTGATGAGACATAGGTGGATGCACACACTACCTACAAAAGAAACAAAGTTATACATAGACATATTTTTGGTATTTTGGTTAGTAAATAATGAAAAAAAAAGTATGATACAATCAAATGTGCTTGGTGATCTCTCCTAGTGCAAACCAAATGACTGAGTGGTAAGGAGGACGCCAAGGTGTGATCCCAGAGCCAATGCCAATGATGAGATATTATGAAGGATATTAGGGTCAAAATTGGGGTCTTACAAGAAGGATACTCTAGGGTTGAAAGCTAGGATAGTGCATGCTTGGAACAACGTTCATAGGAAGAGAAAATGTGATCTTGGATTTAGGAATTGTGTAGCTTTGGAACCTTACACTAGTTGGGTGAAGAAGAGAGCAAAGGAATTCAAGATGTTGTACGCTTATGAAAGACCTATGTCCTTAGTGATGGTCAAATCTCCCGCTATTAAAGATATATAGGAGTTATAAGATTCTTTGGATAGGATGAAGCAAGAGAGGGATGATTGGGAAAGAAAATTTCACACCTCACACTTTGAGAAAGTAGAATTGCAGGAGCAACTAAAGGAAAAGGACGACTTGATAGAATTACTCAAGTAACATGCTGTGAAGAGATCCAGAGGCCAAGAGGATTTATTTTACTCTAACAGTTTATCATCTACTCATCTTCCTACTTCCGGCATTTGGAAATGCATTGTAGACCAACTCTTGATAGAGAAGGATGTTATGGAAAGCAACTACGAAATACAGATCAAAAGACTTCGCAAGAAGTTTCAGCTTGGAGTTGGGTCATGATCGGACGTGATTCCATAGATCTAGTTTCTTTCCGCTTATGATCATTGAAATTATATTTCCGATTTTAATCCTTTATGTTATTAATAAAATGATATTCTTACATTGAAATGTGTCATTCTTATGTTTTCAACTTATGTCTTAAAGTTCCTTGGAAAATAAACAATACAACATTTTCATTCGTATATCATGCATCATGTTGCATCTTGGTCTTGCTTTGAGAAAGTTAGCCAGGGGTCTTACTTCTTTCTTGGTCTTCATTCAGACAAGTAGTCTCACTGGTACAATACTCGAGCTAATCAGTCGAAAAAGATGGATTGCCTAGAGCAAGAGAATCATGAGCTTCGTGAAGAGGAGACAACTATGAGGGATGGATGAGAAAGGCTTATTGCCATGATGGAAGCTTTGGCGGCTGCTCAGAATCAACCTCCACCACCTCATCCGACTCTGCTTCAGAAGACCGTGATTTTTAAGATTGTCTATACGCCTATCTCTGTGACTCTCGTCAATGCTCCACAACACCACATGCCTTCTGCTTTCCCTTGGGGCATGCCTCCCAACTTTATGCTTGAGGGGTACCAACCTGAAGTTCCAGTAACTCAACCTGTGATGTCAGTACCACCTCCCGTGGTTAATGTTGTTTTGTATGTTGAAGAACCTATTTTTCACGCTGACCAAAGTGAGACTGTTGGTGTTTATGAGAGAATGGATGAGTTCCAAGATTAATTTCAAGCTATGTAGAAAGAGATCCAAGCTTTGAGGGGGAAAGATAATTTTGGGAAGAATACTCATGATTTGTGTTTGGTACCTAATATGAAGATTCCGCACAAGTTCCAGGTTCCAGATTTTGAAAAGTACAAAGGCAACTCCTGTCCTCTGAGTCATCTGGTGATGTACGCTCGTAAGATATCGACTCAGACTAACAATTGTGGTGTGCACGTGAAAGGTCTTGCAGAAGGAGGAAATACTGATTTTTATGGAATAATCAAACATATCTTTGAGCTAGATTACTTTGGTCTGAAGCATAAGATTCCAGTTTTTTATTGTGAATGGTTTGATCCAACAAGGAATACGGGCACAAAGGTTCACCCACAATATAAAACTGTGGATATTAAGATGGATAAACGTTAACGTCCTTATGATCCTTTCATCCTTGCGCAAAATGCAAGACAAGTGTATTATGTCCCATATCCAGAAATGTGTAGAGATATGCGTGGATGGTGTGCGGCAATCACCACAAAACCAAGGGGTCGCGTAGAGATTGACAACATAGAGGATGAAGTACCTTATCAATCTGATGGGATGTTACCGGCGCTACCCAATGTAGAAATTGAAGCAATATCTTGTTTGCGTGACATGTCACAATTAGATGTGTTTGAAAAGATTTTTGATTGCTCTACTAGTGAAGCAGATAGAGGGCATTGATGAAGATAAATTAAGTCGCTGTGCATTTATCTTTTCCCTGTAGAGAACTTTTTCTTTGTTTACCCCTCCTTTGTTAGCAGCATTCCTTTGTATTTGAAATGGCTCCATTTCTAATATCCTTGAATTACTTGATGCTTAGGCAGATATTTGCATCCTTGAATTACTCAACACTGTTTTTGATATTGGTGAACCTGAAAATACTGGTATGTATGATATGATTACAGGGTTTCTATAATGGAATATTTGAACACTGTAGATTTCCTTGATTAATTGATTTTCTGATGACTTGTGAGTACTTTCTATTTTGTCCTTTTTCGGTTGCATTTCTGTTTCCCACTTTGCAACCTTTTCCTTCAATCAGATGCAGGTAGGATATCGTACTAAACTTTTCATTTTGATATATCATTGTAACTTGATGCTGCCAAGTATAGACTGTTAAATTACATTTGCGAGGAATTATTTTATATTATCATATCCACTGTTGTGTAAATGTATCTTATGCATTCTTTCCAACATGATAGTTTTCACGCTCCTTTGTTGCATCTTCCAAAATGTCTATGGTATCTTCTATGTAGTTCTATGCACATACCCAAGATATTTTGCAGGATGTGTGCTTTTTGTTGTTTTCAGAAGTGATGCTTTCACAATTGATGAAATAATTTGCAGTGACTTTACTATGCATTTGTTGAACTAAAATTAATTTAATATTATACTCGCCACATCTTTTCTTTTACTTTTAATTTTATCAGAAACTGCATTTGATAATGTTATGATACTGTTAAGAGTGTGAGACTGACTAATCCTTTTATTTTTATGACAACAGATGACTAAAAGAGGTGGAAAAGCTAAGGTATTAGCACCAGGAAAACTTCAAGAAGAACGAAATCACATAATTAACAAGAAGCATATCGTTAGGAAACCTGCTCAAACAACATTGTCTATGCAGGATGCATCATCGGCACCAACACCAACTCAGGCAGCACCGTCCGTGCAGGTTGCATCGTCGATGCCGACATCAGCTTCGAAAAAATCATCTGTGCAGGCTGCATCGTCGATGCCAACACCAGCTCAGGAAGCATCGTCCGTGCAGGTTGCATCATCAATGCCAACATCAGCTTCTAAAAAATCGTGTGTGCAGGCTGCATCGTTGATGCCAACACTAGCTCAGGCAGCATCGTCCGTGCAGGCTGCATCGTCGATGCCAACACCAGCTCAGGCAGCATCGTCTGTGCAGGCTGCATCGTCGATGCCAACACCAGCTCCAACTGTAGTACCTGTTCATGCCACTACCTCTGAGAAATTCAGTTTTATGCCTACTCCAACTTTAAGCCATCAAATAATGGCTGGCCCTCAAAGTATAAACCTTCAAACAATGGCTAGCCCTTCAAATTTGGCATAGGAGGAAGATGTGGATGCTGATGAGGATGAGGCGGTGGGTCAAGAAACTATTACCCCTCTTGTGCCAACAATAGATGAGAATGGGAAAGTTATTATAAAACCATCTGGTACTGGGTAAGTCATATATATTCTCATAATTTAATAATTTAGTAGTTTTATTATTGTATTTTGTCTAAAATATATATAACCTGTTAAGAAAGTTGAGAATATTACTATCCATATGATTCTTAATAATTTAGTAGTTTTATTATTGTATTTTGTAGGCTAGTTCCTGCCAAAGAAGTTGCTGGTGCCATTAATTATGCGATACGCAAACAATTTTATAAACCTATACATCATTGGTCTGCACTCGATCCTGATACGAAAGCTGATTGGTTTAAGTTGTTTGGAGTAAGTATTTATTGACTTTTGTCACTTAAGTTGATCAAATTATATTTAAAAAAGTAACTAATTGGTTATTAATATTAATTATGTGATTTTAATTATTTTTAGGAGAAGGTTTCGTGGGATCCTTTCGGTCATGCATTTGTCTATAGTGCATTTGAAAAAAAAGGAAGAAAACGATTAAACGACATGTTGGGGAAGGCGAGGAGAAAAGGGACTCGACCTTCATGGATTGGTGATGATGCTTGGGTTGAACTTCATACTTATTGGAAAAAGACCGAGTTTTTGGCTGTGTCTTCTCAAAACAAGACCAATCGAGCTTCCGCAAGAGGCGGAGCAGTCCACACCACAGGCCGTAAGGCTCATATTGATGTTGCACTTCAACTTGTAAGTAATAAAATCCTAACAAATTATTATTATTATGAAGATTCTTTATATCTTGACAGTTTTACTCGTATTCTGTATTGATTATTGGATTATTTGATTTTTGTAGTCACGTGAACTTCAAAGGGATTTGCGTCCCGATGAGTTATTTTTAAAAACACACAAGAGGAAAAATGGTGAATGGGTTGACAGTCGTGCTGCATCTACTTATGTAAGTTCTCGTAAATTTTACTGCATCAATATTTGCATCCATGCTTTCAGAAGCAGACTTATTCAAATTAAACTCTCCAAAAAGGATCTAGTTATCCATTTTTATAGTCTAATGTAAGTTAGATATAATAGCACAAGTCCTATGTTTAACTATCAGTTTGAAATTCCTGCAATCAGTTTGCTGTGCTGTTTGATATTTGTTTTACTTGCAGTCCTAACACTAACAGTCCTAACACTAACAAATATTTGCTGCAACAAGTATAGATATCAGTTTTACTTGCAGTCCTAACACTAACAAATATTTGCTGCAACAAGTATAGATATCATTTATTCAAGTCAAAAACAGAAGTGTGATTACTCATTAGAACACCTTTTAATATATCCAACTATTTATCTGAATGAAAATGAATAGTACATCATACGATTCCATATACACATTATGTTACTGGTTTTTCATAATACAACATCCATTAATTAAAGAGAGATGATTTGGTGAGAGCATAATAAAACTAATGATAAACTAGGCTTCCAATTAAACAATATAACAGTAAAATAAAACGAAAAAACAGGCAAATGGCATAAATTTAAGAAAAGTAATAAATCCATTAGAAATATCCGAACAAAAATCTCAAACAACAACTGCAAAATCAAAAAGACAGGGATTTGAACAATAGAAAAACACAGTTATACTGTAAAATTCTAATCCACCACCTAAAACAGAGATGTTCCCTTTCCCTTCTTATCACCACCAATTTCAAAATGCTTGAACCTCTGCAAAAAAAAAACTCCTAACACTAACAGAAATCAAACATTCAATTAACCATATGCTAACCACTAATTCGAACTATTTTTTTTACTTGCAGTCCAATTAAGGTTGGTATATAATTCTGATAGAGTTTCAAAACTGCTAACTCTATCCATGTAAACTAACTCTAACTTTTGTGATAATTCGTTCTATTAATCAACAAGGAGCATAGTTAGTAATATTTTTTATTAGTTTTTTTGTTTGGTTGTTACACTGTGAGTGAAGTTAGGAAAGAGTTGTTAAAATGCAATTAATTATAACTTCTGTTAGATGACAGTTGGAATGTTAATTCGGTTAGAGTTAATTTGTTAGATGTTTGGACAAGTTGAATTCTGCTAGGGAATCGATTCCATTGAAAATGAAATTCTGTCACATATATTACCTTCTAGATGCATGAGTTTACTAAGTCGATTTTGATCAAATGGAAACTAGCTTAATTGGTTCAGTCACATGAAAATGCTAGCAATCTTGTGGTGCAAATTGATTTGATTCATGATTTATGAAAACCTACTGTTAATTGATTATGCATTATTGTCACACTTATTTGAATATTAAATAGGATGGTTATTACTGTTGGCATTTTATTGAATTACGAAGTTATTGAATCAATTAGGAAATGAATGTGATTGAACAAATTTGGTTAAGTTGTTGTTGCTGCAGTTTTTTATGAAATTGAAACGCAGGTTGAAAAATCAATTAGGAAACTAACTATTACTAACTATGTAACTCAAACAAACTTAGCATTACAAATAGTTAACTGATTCAACCTTTTAACAACATTTAACAAATTCTAACAATTCTTAACAGAGCACTAACTTCTAACCAACATATCATCTCTAAATTCTTAACAGAGCACTAACTTAGCATTATAATGTTTTGTTATGCAGAAGACTTTTAAAGAGAAGTTTGATGCAGAACTTCAGCCAACTGAAGAAGGGAATGGAGAGGTTGTTCAGGTGTTAGATGGAGAGCGTGTAAATCAGCTATGGATAGAGGCTGCTGGGGGCCGTAACTGTGGTCGGGTTTATGGCGCTGCAGATTTAGCTATTAATCTAAAACGTGGATCAAAAAGTTTTACCCAACAATCTCAAACTCCTCAACACTCTATGTTTGGGATGTCATTAGAAGCTGAAAGAGCAGCTAGAATTAGAGCTGAACAAATTGCCGAGGCTGCAACGACCCAATTACAAGAGGCTAACGAAGCAATGCGAGCTGCTACCGAGGCTGCAAAAGCTGCTACCGAGACTGCACAAAGGATGGAGAGGGAGATGAATGCTTGGAAGGAATTTATGATGAAGAAATTTGACACTTCAACTTTTGTATCACATTCTCATCATTATGATGACGATTTGGATGATCAATCATTAGATGAAGATTGATCTTGTACTTTTAGTAGAACGAATTAATCTCGGATGTGATTACTTTTTGTGTATGTTTTTTGAAAGTTAATGTGGATAGAACTTTTGTAGTTACTTTCACGAATGTTTAAAATTGTTTCCAAATGTTTTACCATAAATATGATATTGTGGATTGAAAAAATTTGTTCGAGTGAGGTTGTCATGTTGCAACCCGTTATTGTCCTTTTTTGTTGACTTTAGAGTCGGTGTATGCAAGGCTAAATATTAGTATAGACTTTTCTATGTTGAATTTAGTGTCGGTGACACAGACGCTACCTGTTGACTTTTTTTGTTGACTTTAGAGTCGGACCGGCCAACGCTAAACATAATATTGACTTCTCATGGTTTTGAAACAACATAGCGTCGGTTCCATTAGTGTCCGCTTTATGCAAGGCTAAATATTAGTATAGACTTTTCTATGTTGACTTTAGTGTCGGTGACACGGACGCTATCTGTTGACTTTTTTTGTTGACTTTAGAGTCGGACCGGCCAACGCTAAACATAATATTGACTTTTCATGGTTTTGAAACAACATAGCGTCGGTTCCATTAGTGTCCGCTTTAGCCTCCGTCTCCCCGAGGCAACGTAGCGTCGGTGTATCTTTAGCCGACGTTACACAGTAGCTTCGCAACTTTTATTCAAGGCCCGACACCGACGCTAACCACATATTAGTGTCTGTTTTTTCACCGTTAGCGTCTGTAAATGGCCGACGCTAAAAACAGTTTTTCTAGTAGTGTACTTTCAAGACAGTTTGAATGAGGCTGCTCTGAAATGGTATTGGGGCTTGACAGTACTCATATCTGAATGTTCAATGATCTAGGTAAGGCTTTTGTTCGCCAATACAAATATAATGTTGACATGGCACTGGATAGGGATAAACTTTATGTTATGCCTCACAAAAATAAAGAGACTTTTAAGGAATACGCGTAGAGGTGGTGCAAGATTGCTGCACCGGTTAGTCCTCTGTTGGAGGAAAAATAAATGACAAAGTTGTTTTTGAAGATATTGAGTTTGTTCTATTATGATCGGATGGTTTTAGCGACTTTGTTGAGATGGTGAATATGGGTTTGAGATTAGAGGAAGGTGTCGTGAAGGACAGTTGGAATAAGGTAGTTCATCTGATGGTTCAAGAAAGTATGGGAATGGTTTACCCAAGAAGAAGGAACACGATGCAAACGCTATCTCGCAAGAGGGGAGGAGAAGGATTCCGAGGAACAGTCGGCGTCATCAACAAGTGGCGTCAGTTACTCCAGTGATTAATTTTTCTCTAGTTGCTCAAGCAGCACTGAGTTATCAAATCCATTTCCAAACAACGCGCGAATCAACATAATCAACAAAATCCTACCTCGAGACATGTACAGTTTGACCCTATTCCAATGACTTAAACAAAATTATTTGCTTCTTTAATTTAGAAGAATTTGATTCAAACAAGAACTCCATCAGCTGTTCCGAAAGAGCTTTTGTGGTGGTATAAAGTTGACCAACATTGTGCATTCCACTAAGGAGCACTTGGCCATGATATTGAGAATTGCTTCTCCTTGAAGGATGAGTTAAGAAGGTTAATGCAAAGTGGTATCTTGTTATTTGAAGATTCCAATCCCAGTGTACAATCTAATCCTCTGCCCAAACATGGTAATGCGGTTGTGAATATGGTTGAAGGATGTCTTGGAAAGTATCGAGTTTTTAACGTCGACCTAATCAGAAGGTCCTTGGTTGAAATGCACGCAACATTATGTAAACTACGATATTATGAACACGACCATACTTCTTGCCAAGTTTGTTCTAGAGATCCCCGAGGATATGCTGTTGTGAAAAGAGATTTGCAAGAGATGTTGGACAGAACCTCATCCATGTTATGAGGGACAAAAATGAAGATGAGCATGAGGTGAACGTCACAGTTCCCCATTTTAATCTCCCAAAACCGATTGTTATTGCGTATGATGGTAAGAAGACTGTTGTTTCTCCATTGGTCATTTGTTTGGCGGGCCTAACGCCTTACGAGTCTGGTAAAGCTATGCCTTACAAGTATAATGCTACTATGGTAGAAGATGGCAAAAAGGTGCCTATTCCTGCTCTTTCGTCTGTTATGAACATCGCCGATGTAAGTGGTGTGACTCGAAGTGGTCGGATATTTGTTGTTGCAGCTCCTAAAACTGAAGGTGTGGTGATAGAGAGATCAAGTTCAGAATGTTGATTAAGATGAAGTGCCGAAATTGATCAAGAAGAGTAATTCCAATGTGGTGGACCATTTGTTGCATACTCCGTCCAACATATTCATGTTATCCCTACTGATGAGTTCGGAAGCACATCGATAAGCTTTGCAGAAGGTCCTAGAGCAAGCCTATATGGACCATGACGTGACAATTGACCAGTTTGATAGCATTGTGGCCAATATTACTACATGTAACAATTTGAGCTTCAGTGATGAAGAGTTTCTCGAGCAAGGGAAGAATCACAATTTAGCCCTACATATCTCTTTGAATTGTCAAGAAGATGCTCTATCCAATTCTACCCAAGTCTATGTTGTCTAAACTTGCTTACCAAGGTGCTCTGATGAGATTCAGTGGAGTTGTTGTGAAAGCCTTCGATGGCTTAAGGAAGACTGTGATTGGGGAAGTTAATCTCCCAATAAAGATAGGTTCGTGCTTATTTCAGATTACTTTTCAAGTGATGGATATTCATCCCGCCTCCAATTGTCTCTTAGGACGTCCATGGATTCATGAGGTTGGGGCAGTTACGTCAACTCTACACCAAAACCTGAATTTGGGAAGAACCGGAAATTAGTGATCATGGGTGGCGAGCAGGCCATGTTAGTGAGTCATCTCTCCTCATTTTCCTACATTGATGCTGAGGAAGATGAGGGAACGTCGTTGTAAGCTCTTTATGTTGATATTGTTGTTAAGAAGAAGGGTGAATCCATGTCATCCTTGAAAGACGCCTAATATGTGGTGGAGATTGGTCAATCTGCTAAGTGGGGACAAATTGTTGAGCTTGAAGAGAACAAGAACATAGTTGATTTGGGTTTTTCACCTGGTGCAACCCAAAGATATCTAAAGCAAATTCAAGAAGTGTTTCATAGTGCTGGCTTTATTCATACCAAAGATCAGTCTACTATTGCAATCTTAGAAGACGATGAAGAGCAAGGAGTGCTAGACTTTGTGATACAAGGATCAACATGCCAAAATTGGATTGTTGTTGATGTTCCTTCTATTATTCACTTGCCAAAGTAATATGTTTACTTTTTTTTATTTTCAAAATCCTTTCACTATGCCCAAGGTGAAAGTGAATCTACGTGGGCTACATTTCAAATTTCATTATCATTAATAAAATGTTATTTCGTTCATCCATATTATGTTTTTCCTTTTTGCTTATTCTGGAAAATGGTAACATAAAAAACAAAAATAATAAAAAAAATTGTATGCTTCATCACAATATTTGTTTATTTATTCATATTCTAAAATCAAGCATAAAATCATTGTGTAGATTAATTTTTAAATCCATTGAAAACAATGAACCTATGCCCTCTCCCAACTTTGAATTTCCTGTGTTTAAAATGGAATAAGAGGATGATGAAGAGATTCCTGATGAGATTTCTCGGTTGCTTGAGCATGAAGAGAAGACCATTCATCCTCATAAAGGGCCGTTGGAAGTGATTAATTTGGGTTCCGTAGATAACAAGAAGGAAGTCAAGATTGGGGCACTACTTTGTCCATATATTAAGAAGAGGGTGTTAGAGCTTCTTCGTGATTATGTGGATGTATTTGCTTGGTCTTATTAAGATATTATTGAGCATCGATTTCCGTTGAAGCCAGAATGTCCATCGGTCAAGAAGAAGTTGAGAAGAACTCACCCTGATATAGCTGTCAAGATTAAAGAAGAAGTGCAAAAGCGGATTGATGTTGGGTTCCTTGTTAATTCCGAGTATCCTATGTGGGTAGCTAACATTATACCTATTCCTAAGAAAGATGGTAAAGTTCGGATGTGTGTTTATTACAAAGACTTGAAAAAAGCTAGTCCGAAAGATGATTTTCCTATGGCACACATTGACATGTTGGTAGATAATATAACTAAGTTTAACATCTTCTTCCTTATAGACGGGTTCTACGGTTATAATCAGATCAAGATGGCACTCGAAGACATGGAAAAAACAACATTTATTACACCTTGGGGAACATTCTGCTATAGAGTGATGCCTTTCGGTTTAAAGAATGCTGGTGCAACATACCAAAGAGCCATGGCTACTTTTTTCCATAACATGATGCACAAAGAGATAGAAGTCTATGATGATGATATGATTTCAAATTCGAAAACTAAAGAAGATCATGTTGAGTATTTATTGAAGCTGTTTCAGCGGTTCAGAAAATTTAAGCTACGGTTGAATCCTAATAAATGTACTTTTAGTGTCCGTTCAGGGAAGCTATTGGGTTTCACTGTCATCCAGAAAGGTATTGAAGTAGATCCTGATAAAGTCAGAGATATATATCCAGATTTATATCTCACATGACTTCCACATATGGGCCAATTTTCAAGCTTCTTCGCAAATATCAAGGATGTGTTTGAATAGAAGATTTCCATAAAGCTTTTGACAACATCAATGAGTATCTGCTTGAACCTACTATCTTGTCTCCTCCAGTGGAAGGAACACCTTTGATTATGTATTTAACTGTGTTAGAAGAGTCCATGGGTTGTGTGCTTGGACAATAAGATGAACCTGGTAGATGGGAGCATGCCATCTACTATCTGAGTAAGAAGTTTAGAGACTATGAGTCTCAGTATTCTATGCTTGAGAAGACTTATTGTGGTTTAGCATGGGCTGCCTAACGTTTACGCCAATATATGAATAATCATACCACTTGGTTGATATCCAAAATAGATCCAATCAAGTATATCTTTGAAAAGCCTTCTTTGACTGGAGGAATAGCTCGTTGGTAGATATTATTGTCTGAATATGATATTAAGTATCGTACTTAGAAAGAAATTAAAGGAAGTATTCTTGCAGATCATTTGGCTCACCAGATGATCGATGATTATCAATCCATCAGGTTTGACTTCCCTGATGAAGATGTTATGTACTTGAAAGCTAAAGATTGCGATTAACCGTTGCCTGGAGAGGGGCCAGATCCTGGATCCCGGGGGGGGGGGGGGGTTAGTGTTTGATGGAGCTGTTAATGCTTATTGAATATAGAGAAAAACAAGAAAGGAGGGTTTGAATTATTTTCATAGAAATTAAAAGATTTTTGCAACAACAAACACACATAATAAATAATAACAACATAAACGATTTATCCTGGTTTGCTTGAAATTCAAAGCTACTCCAGTCAACCCGGCCAAGGTGATTTCGCCTTCAACAAGGACTTAATCCACTAATCTCAACGGATTACAAAGTTCGTCTAAGGGTTCAACAACCTCTTAGCCCTCTCAAGTCTACATACATAAACAAGTCAATTGAGGAATCACAAACAATTACAAGAATTACAAAGTGTTTTGCTAGATGCTTCTAGATAAGCAGTATAGACCCAATTTAAGAACAATGAAAGATAACCACACACTATTGAGCAACAACTCTTGTATGGAAAGCTTTTCTTACAACAATAATAATGAAGAAGTAATATTATATCGAGTGAGTGATTCTTCGTAAGAGTGGTGAGAAAGTTGTATGACAATGTTATTATGTCAAAGTTGTGTAGGGGCCCTTATATAACACTTGAGATAATACCGTTGGGAGGGGGAGTCAATAGAGATTCCGTGCCAGCTATGAGAGTTAAATGTAGTAAATTCCTTGTCCTTTCCATAGAAGACTAGGAGCATAATAAAATGTTTCCTTAAAAAGAATTGTACTGTAATTTGAATGCTTCCAGCTTAAGTTTCTCACCAGGTGATATCTGATGGTGTATTTTTGAGCATGTGTAATAGTGAGGTGAGCATGATCAGAGTCTTCAGAGATAAAGTCTTCATATATCTCTTGCAAAGTCTTCAAATAAAGTTATTAGGATCAGATCATCAGAGCTTAAACTTCAGAGTCAGATTCTTCAGGTGATTGCTCCTTAGGCGCATTCTGTTTAGAGTCAGATATGATTTCTCTTTGTGTTGATTCAGCGCTTCGGGACTAATTCAGATGCCAGATATTCATTTCTTAATAATCAGAAGTGGACTTATCATAGTCATTTTAACTTAGAATCCTGTATACTTTAAGAAAACTGTTAGGGTGCCAAATTGGTTCATTCTTTGTTATCATCAAAACTTAGAGATATATTGCAGAATCAAAATCTTGTTCTAACAATCTCCCCCGTTTTTATGATGAAAAAGCTTAGGAGTTTGATGAAACAATAAGTACTTTCGGGGATACTAAACTGAAAATGATCAGAGTTAGATAGAAAAGTGACCCCCCCTAAGATTAACAATCTCCCCCTAAGTCTGATACTAAAAAGTTTTATAGATGTTTCGTATCATATATAGTGGGGTAGAGAATTTCTTACCATATCTTCTTAGGTTTCTTGACTTGATTTAGTAGTTTCTCAGATAAAAATTCAGTTTCCCTTGGTTCAGATAGGTCCTGAAAAATGACTTAGACCTATGAAATAATTTTATGTCAGAATGTAAGCAGTGCATTTCTGAGATTTGGATAAAATAATTCATCAAAAGACTTCTATCTAATTCTCCCCCTTTTCGTTAGACTCAGAAAGTAAATAATTCAAAAATTCATTGATTAGAAGAAAAAACTTCACGGAGTACAACAAAAAAGGAGCAAAAACTAAGCCTTAGAACTAAAAACACTTAGAAAAAAAATATTACTTAGATATCCTAAACTGTCTAAGGTTTAGGTGGAAGGGGTATCCTCTGAAGTAGCTCAGCTAGCAGACTCTGAATGCTGCTGTTGACCTGATATTTTTTGTCGAGTCTGGCTCTTACCAGTTGTTATTCCTTCTATAACTCTTCTGGAGTTTTGATGACCAGAGGGGCAAGATCAGATGTTGATGACTCTCCCTGAGTTAGAGCAACCTCAACAGTTTTCTCAGATACAACCTTATGAGTATCTTCTACGACCCTTGCCGCTTTTGCTTCTTGTTTAGTTTTCTCCTTGGCAGAAGCTTCTGCAGCTGCTTTCTCATCAACCTCTTTGGAAGCTTTTTCAGTTGCTTCCCTTTCAGCCTTTTCAACTGCTTCCTTCTCCAATCTAGCTTCTAGCATTTCCTCAGCACTTCTGATGAAGTCATTTCTGACTTGTTCAAAAAGGCCCTTCAGCTTGAAGATCTCTGAAGTCATCCATCTCAGGAATCTCTTCCAGTTAGTCCTTACTTCAAAAGGATTCTCACTAGTGTTGGATTCATCTGATAGCTTCTTTAACTATCAAGCTAAACTCTCAGAGAATTTAGATAATGCCTCGTCAAAGGTAGGTAAGGTGAGTTCAGGTTCATAAGGTTCAGGAATAGGTTGGTCTGCTGGTACAGAAGTAGTTCTTTCTGAATTAGTGGTGGCTTGAAAGTCTTCAAGGTTTGGGGAGGTTAGGTCGGGATAATCTGAACCAGAGTGTTCAGAGTCAGAGGTGAGTTCATAGTAAGGAGGGGAGTTGTGGATGGTGGAGAGGGATGGTGATAAGGGTTCGTTGAGCAAGAGTGCTTCAGAGTATGGGAGGGAGGTTATTTGGAGGTTGAAAAGAGGTAATGGAGGAGAAGATGTGATGGTTTTGAGAGGGATGGGGTCAGAGGTTATGGGTTCTAATGGAAAGGTTTTATTAGATGGGTTTGTTTCAGAATGAGTTGGTATGAATGGTGTTGGTTTAGATGAGGTAACGATTGAGGCTGTTGGTTGTTGAGATTTGGATTTTTCTTTGGGAGTATTAATATGTATGGTAGGTGGAATGGAGGAAGTTGTAATTGTGGTTGAGATTCTGGGAGGTGGTAGAGGGAGTGATGAGGCAAGTAGCCTAGAGCCGGAGGAGTTCAGATCTTCTGAGATAGAGATCTTACCAGAAGCTCCTGAAGAAGAGGTTAGAGGCACACGCTTCTTCTTGGTCGCTGAAGACTCTCCCAGCTTGAGAATCTTCTTCTTCTAAATAGTTGTCTTTTGAAAGGGTTCCCTCTTCCTCTTCAAGAAGTTTGGACGATGATATAAGAGCCAATCCATGCCGAAGCCAAAGATGTCGTAGACTTGAGCTTCTAGATCTTGCATATAGCGTGCTATAACTTTTAGAGGATCAATCTTGGTGAAGAGGTACATCTTATTCGCTTTCTCTCTTTGGTCCTTCAGTTCCTCCCAAGAGGTGTTTCTGGGAGGTTTGACAAGGACCTTGTCAATTAGTCCCATGCTCTTCAGGTTCCTCCCATTAAGGGGCTTCCTAACATCCACTGTGACGTCTTCCATCAGATTCAACTAAATGAGATGATCCACATGACCACTCTCAATCAGAACATCTAAAATCAACCTGCCCATAGGGATATAGTCCCTTCGCTTCATGTTGTTTCTGGTGTCTCTAATTGAGTCTCTTAGGTATTTGAAGAGAAGAGATGGTAGGTTCAACTTCAAACCCTTGTGCAGATAGTAGAGGATGCACTTCTGATCTGTGTTGACGTAGTCAGAAGAGCTGGATGATGGACAATGGTGGATGCATCCCATAATTATCTTGAGCCACACCTTCAGATTTTTGTGGAGCTCTTGATTCTTAGAGGATGTTCGTCCTTCAGGGTTCTGGAAGAAAATGGTGGGGATGATTTCCTGGGACATATGCTTATCCCTAGGATTGATGTTGTAGATTCTTCTTCCCTCAGCCTTCTCCGTGTTCAGAAGCGCAATAATAGACTTCTCAATTATTACTATCTTGATACCCAGAACATGATAAACGATGTAATGATCATCGCAGTCAACAAATCTCCAGAATTCTTTCACCAGATTTGTGTAGGTAGGACCATAGAGACGATTGAAGTAGGTGGGTCAACCATGATTCTTCAATTCTGGTGTTAGATCCATACCATTTTCTTTGAGGTTTTCAAAGTCCACCGGTAACTCACAAAGGACTTCAAGTTGTTCAAATGGTGTTGATAGGTTGATGTGGGTTGGACGATCAAGAACACGAGGTTATTGATAAAAGGTTGCTGTTTGAAGTGGAGTAGTGGAGGCAACTTGTTGTGGGGATTCAACCTATTGTTTAGTGGCGTTCATATCTTGAGAGAACTCGAAGACTTATTATTCTTGAGCATTCATGATGAAGTTGTAGAGAAAGATGAAGAGAAGTTGAGTTTGTGGTTTAGGTTTGTGTAGGTAGTGAATAGTGAAAGTGTGAAAGTGGGAGTCGTGGGAGTATATAACCAAAATTAGAATATTGCAAAAACAAACGGTAACTTGAGAAGGAACACAAAATAAACTTTTGCTAAAACCTAGTTTTGACAATCATGGGAACAATTAAATGTAGCTAATAATGAGATTCTAATCTCAAGATTTGCGCACTGCTCGAGGGGATCTCAACAGTTTAGCCCTTGAGTTTTGAGCTAGACATGTGTCTAGAAGAACCAAAGCCACACGTTTGAGAGAACACATGTTGATGTATCCGGAGTCAAGAGTACCAAAAGGTTTCTGACTAGAGAAGTTTCTGATAAAGATATCTTCTAACTTGTAGAAGTATCAGAATCAGAATCAGATAGACATCATATGCTGGAGTCAGAGTCAAATTTTACATTAGAGATGAGAAACACATGTTTATAGTCATTCTAGGAAATTTTCCATATTTAAATTTTTCAGAATGAAGAGAAATCTATCTTCAAATAAGGGTTTTGTAAAGATATCAGTCCATTGATGGTTTGCATCTATAAATTTTAAAACAATTGTACCTTTCTATATATAATATCTGATAAAGTGGTGTTTAATTTCTATGTGTTTCGCTCTGGAGTATAAAATTGGATTCTTATTTAAGCAAATAGCAACAGTATTATCACAAAAGATAGGAATCTTACTGTCATAGATCGGAAAGTCCTCAAGTTCATTCTTCATCCAGAGCATCTGAGTGCTACAAAGTGAAGCTGAGATATATTCTGCTTCTGCAGTTGGCAGTGCAAGATGAGGTTCTCTCCCAGAAACTGACAATTCTCATATGTGATTTTGCATTCTAACCTATCTCCAGCATAATATGCATCACAATACCCAGAAAGCCTGTACTCTTATGTTTTATTATACATTAAGCCAAGATTAGGTGTTCCTTTCAGATACCTAAGGATTCTTTTAACAACAGTTAAGTGAGATTCCCTTGGATCTGACTGAAATAAGGCACACATACATACGCTAAATAATATATTAAGACGAGAAGCAATCAGATAAAGGAGAGATACTATCATACCACGATAGAGTTTCTGACAAACCTTTTGACTTACCTCTTCCTTCTCCAGAATGCCAGTAGGATGCATGGGAGTCTGGGATGGCTTGCTTTCTGACATGTCGAATTTCTTCAGAAGATCTTTTATATATTTGCTTTGATAGACATATGTGGCTTCTTATGTTTGATTGATTTGAATGCCTAGAAAGAACTTTAGTTCTTGCATTAAGCTCATCTCAAATTCTACTTGCATTAACTCAGAAAATTCTTGGCAAACAGAACCAAATATTATATCATCAACATAAATCTAAAAAATCATAAGATCGTTTTTGATGTTTTTGCAAAAGAGAGTGGAGTCCATTTTTCCTCTGATAAAATCATTTTCCATAAGAAATGAACTAAGTCTTTCATACCAAGCTCTGGGAGCTTGTTTCAGACCGTAAAGAGATTTCTTAAGTTTGAAAATGTTTTCTGGAAGTTTTGAATTTTCAAAGCCAGGAGGTTGATGGACATACACTTCTTCAGAAATGTAACGATTCAAAAATGCACTTTTGACGTCCATTTGATATAATTTAATAGAATAATTAACAGTGAAGGATACAAGGAGACAAATAGATTCTAACCTCACAACTGGAGCAAACGTTTTATTGTAGTCAATTCCTTCTTGTTGACTATAACCTTGTGCCACGAGCTGAGCTTTGTTCCTGACAACTTCGCCCTTTTCATTTAGCTTGTTTTTATAAACCCATTTAGTTCCAATCCATGGGTTCCCTTGTGTCTTGGTACAAGATCCAAAACGTCATTTTTGGAAAACTGATCAAGTTCTTCTTTCATTTCCAGAATCCATGCTTTATCTTGAAGAGCTTCTTCACAGGATATTGGTGTCATACCCCAAAATTTACCATACCCTTCATAAAGTTCATCAAGGTCAATAATCTTAATCATATGCATATCCTTATAGACATTTCATTTCATCTACAGAAACATATTCAATACAAGAGGACATGTATCTTAGATTTCAGGATTTGTGCTTGCACCTAGTGGAAGCCAGGGTTTCCCTGCAGCTGAAGGTGGATCACCAATCAAACCCTAATTGAAGTAGCTTTTTATTCTTATGCATTGTTCCCATCATCGGTGATTCAGGTTTGGCTTCTTGGAGAAGCAAAACCCTATTTTAGGATCTTCACTTGATCATGGTTGTTTCAAAACCCTAATTTATGTCCCACAACCCTTTGTGTGGCCCCCTAACCCCATTTCAGTGGTTCGCTATCATCCCATGGTGTGTATGTTCCACTTTCTTGGCCATGATCCAACATCATCCCATAGTTCATGTGTTTTCTTTGGGTTGATTGGTATTAATCTCATAGCCTTACATGTTCATCTCTTGTTTGTCTATGATCATTGGTCCAAGCCCATTTCCATAACATATATTTCACTTGATTAAATTTATTCCTAGCATTTCATATGACCATTTCTTCATGCCTAGTCCAAGTTTATATCTTGGTTAGGCCTATTTCATATGGCCATTTCAAGAGCCTGGTCTATACTTTGCTATTTCAACTATTCCTTGTATTTCAAGTTCATCTCTTGCCACTGTCATGCTGGGATTACTTGGTTCATGAACCCTTGCTTAGGTCTTATTTCATGGTACACCTAGAGTTTGTCCCTATGCCCAGGGGATCATACAACTCCATTGTCCATTGATCCATGCTATCCTCAAGTTGATTTATGCTTTGTACCATCCATCATTCTCACTGGTTTGGTTTTGGTCCACCCATAATTAATGTCTTTTGATTCATGTTATTGTTCATTCAAGCACATCTTTCATACCACTTGATTCATTACATACTGTAAGACCCCAATTTTGACCCTAAGATCCCTCATGGCATCATAACATTGCATTTGCATTGCCTCAAGGATCATAAGCATTGTGGCTCCTTAACCTTTGGGTGGGAACTCTTGAGACTTGGTTTGAGATCACCAAGCATGCTTGAATTGTATATTATTGCTTTTCTCATATTATTTACTAACCAAAAGCACAAAAAATATGTCACTAACACCTCTTGTTTGTAGCTTGAGCAGTCACAAGGTCTAAAAGCTTCTAGGAGATCCTATGTGAATTGATATGGCCAAGGGAAGATGAGAGAAAGCATGGAAATGGTTCCCAAAGATCTCATCCATCAAATATGCCTTCCAAGTATCTCAATTCATCATTTTGATCAAAGCAAATCAAAGGGTTTGAGGCTTGTTTCCCAAGGAAACCCTAATTCATCTATTAATCAACTGTGCCTTGCTCATGAAGCAACCTAAACCCATGGTCAAATGCAATCAAGGGAAGTTCTTTAATTCATCATTTCATGCATATTTGAACTTATTTGAGTGCCCTCAATCATCAATTCATCAAGATATGAGGTTTGGACTTGAGAAGTTGATCAATCAATTCATCTTACTATTTTGAAATACACTGAGATCTAACCTTTTATGTGTTGGTAAAATGGAGATCAACCCAAGAGAAAAAGGTTCTTAAGGACCATATGAACAACTTTCATGTTCATCAAAAGTTGATTTGAAGCTTGGAATGTCATCATCCATTCTAAGACATTATAGGTCATTTTGACTGAAACCCTAATTTTGGGTCAACTTCCCAAGGACATAACTCCTTCATTTTTTATGATTTTGAAGTGAGATCAAATGCATTGGAAATATTAAGATGTCTACTGCAAATGTTATGTTGAGAAAAATTGAAAAATCTCAAAAGAAATAGATGTGATAATGCAAAACATTATAGGTCACTTTGGACCAAATGCATTGAAATGTGAAAAAGTCCAACTTCAAGTGCCCATAAATTCTTCATCAAAAATCCAAATGATGAAAACTTTAAGTCCAAATTGATTGAGTTGAAAATATCTACAACTTTCATGTTGAGGATTTGTCATTTGGAGCTTGCATCATTAAGACAGACGGGCTTGAAATTTGGCCAATTTTGAAAATCTCACATATGCATGTTTTGCACCCTACACTTCAAGTTCAATTTTCATTAATTTCCAAGGCCCAAATGGAGTTTTGATCAACATAACATTTGTTCCTTATGCAATAAGCTTTCCAACCATTACTCATAAGGTTGCATTTCAATTTTGGACATGGCATTTTCGAAGACTTGAATGTAATAGTGCATTTTTGGAAAATCATTCCAATTGCCATGCATGAGCTAATACAATCCAATCTCCACGTCCATTCTACTTACATCGTGCATAAGCTTCCATTTCCAAGTGGAATTGGGCCCTCCATGCGCCTGTACAGGCCCATGCATGGAGGCCCTTTCCATCCATGTGTCGCATTACGCGTAAAACCGGCGGGAAACAAGAACAACAGAGCCGCCACCGTGCGTTATTTATCCCAAAAGAGGGAAAGGAAATGCTCAGAGTAAACCTGGAAAAGACATGGTCTCGCGACCAAAGAGAATGGGATTGGAAGTCGGTTATGCGAAGGGAAGGTATTAGCACCCCTACGCATCCGTCGTACTCGACGGGATCCACGCACAAAAGGAAGGAAAATGGTTGCTAAAACACTGCTCATAAACACACACACACTGGCTGAAAGAGACACAAGAAAACAAACAAGACTGACTTGGCAGGATATCGCATCCTGGGCCTACTTAGTCTATCAGGCATAGACATCAGAGTCAAAGTAGTTCGGACTGGTGAAACGACACATGCTCGCTAGGATGTCGCATCCTATGCATACGTATCTCCTTTGGACGAAGGAGAATCAGAGCATTCGTAGCTCGGCTAACACGCACAAACAAAACAAACCAGGAAATCGACTGCCAATCGATGGGCTTACGTCAAACTCCACACAAAAATGGGCAAATATGGAACCCGAATGCCAATCGCTGGACTTACATCAGCTTCCGAACCAAACACACGCACACTGGAAACCAGATGCCACTTGATGGACTTATACCGGACTCCAAGCACGCAACAAGAGGATACAGAATGCCAATCGCTGGTCTTACATCCATCTTCTGACTCACACAACACAAAACAAAACGGGCGCCCGGAGAGATCTGCTCATCTCCTGCCTACGTACCTCATCTGGTATGAGGATCAGGGCGACGTAGTTCCCCTACGAAGGGACACAAGACTAGCCTAACCAGATAACAGAGGGAGACACAACTAGGGAGACTACGACTCGAGCCTAGATGTTATCATGCAAAATCATCCCTAAGTTAAGGTTTCTAGCTAACTTGCATAGGAAGCAAGCTATCCTAAACATGACTTGCACAGGAAGCAAGCCAAACTAAACCTAACTTGCAAAGGAAGCAAGCTAAAAAACAAACACACAAGCACAAATAGCACACACTATATGCAATCAATGGGCTCAATCAAGGTTAGGTTTTAGTCGAGGGGTCATATCAACCTCAACAAACAAACCACTGTAACAGGGTAATGTTAGCTCTTAACCCTAACATTGAGAGTTAGGGTGAAGCTGATGAAAGGTGAGTGAAGATGAGACTTCACAGCTCTTATCCCTGGCCTGGGAGAGCTTAAGACAAGAATGTGTGGGTTCAGAAAGTGGGAACCCTTCTACACATATGACACTGACTCAATGTACAATGATCTTGGGTTAATATCTGCAATGCATCAACACAGTGGTGTGAGCAAAACAGATGACACACAAAATAGCAGGGGATGGATTGCACATCCCTGGTATCTGCCAATGCCTCTTCACTTAGGAGGTCTTTGAGTATGTACAGGGACAAATGTAAACAAACACAACCATTGCCTCTTAAGGAGGACTTCAGACAGGTGCCTGGCCAAGTAACAGGCCAGGTCTTCCAGACTACATGGAGTTAGGAGGTTATACCTCAATGAAAATGCTCTTAAGCAAAGCAAAGCAAGTTCTCAATAGAACTAAAGCAACTAATGTACCTGAAATCAATCAAATACAATCAGTACTCAAATAAACCGACATTAAACAGCAAATGGTCAACAATTAATTATACACAGTCAAACACAAGTCAATGCACAAAGGTGCAAGCTTTAAGGCACAAGACCAAGTTTTAAAACCTACAAAACAAACCAATGATTAGTCATAAACAATCAAGAAAGCAACTCCAAATGAGGCCCACCATCAGGCATAAGCATTTGTGCTATTAACCTGAAACACAACTCAAAAGTGAGAGCACAAACCACTAGTCCAAGACTAGGGTCAAAATGAGATCAAATCATCAAAACAGAACATGAAACTTATCCAATATCAAGATAAAACAATTACAAATCAAACCCAATTGGTCCCATGTTCATATCATTCATCATTATCATTTCATGATCAAAATAGCACAAAGCATGCAAATAAGAGCTCATAGAAGTCAACAGAATGATTCAACTGAAATCCAATCACAAACATTTCAAAAAATCCTCAAGTAATTCATGGTCAAACATCATCCATAACATGATAAGCATACCAAATTTCAGCTCATTTGGATAAAGGTAAGTAGGTCAATTAATATCAGAAAATCAAGGCAAGCTTAAGCAAACTCATACAAAGCATCAAAACATGCACCAACTTCAATTAATCATAAAACAGAAACAACATATGATAAATGAATGGGACTAAAACCATGACAAACTTTAAGATGTCTACAATACACATATCAAATTTCAAGTCCATCCAATTAAGCATTAGAATTTCACAAATCAAATAACATCATGTGTCACAAGAGGTCAACAATTTGGTCAAACATGGGAGAAATTATCAAACAAATAGGAAATGAATTCAAAAATTCCAGAAAAATTCACAAGCATTCTCAACATGCACAAGTGTCTTCATGCAAAAATCCAGACCATTTTGAGTTCAATAAGCATGGTAATTAAAATCATGAAGTTGGACATGAATGGTGTGACACAAATTGTCACACCTCTATTCAAAAAATCATATCTCATTAACCAGAAATGATAAAATCATAACCTCTATATCAAAATAACCATGAACATGTCTAGTTTAAGCACAAACAATTTGAGAGGCATTGGATTAAGTATCATCATTTCACAAGCAAAATGGCAAGGCATACACAAAATGGACACACATGAACAAACCCTAACCCAATTAAACATCCACACGTGCAAAAAATCTGGAAAAATCACCATGATAAACTAAAGATCATGAGGAGCATTTCACAAAAAATTCCATATTATTTGGACAAGTATTGGAAGAGTTATGAATTTTCTAAGATCAACATGCCAAATGAAATAAAAATTGAAATCAAAAATGAATTAAATGATTTAATGTGACTGCAGTGGCAAACTTGTAAATACGGAACAGCACCGGCGAAACGCTGCATTCCAATTTATTCAGTGGCACGATTTGATTGGCTCATGGGAGCGAAAACATAAGTTTCATGCAAAACGAAATCCAGAAAATCAAACACGCCTGGGAATTGAGATATTTAGGGTTCATGAACATCTTCAACGGGTTCATCATCGAGATGAACATTTGTCCCAGATTTTGGAAATAGACACACCAATCAATTCGTCTCACAGTGTACATCAACAAACCAAAGTTCATTAACCCTAATTCACGCTAATATGGAAGAAACAAGCAACATAACATTTGACCATCAAACTTCAAATTAGCATTTCTCTCTCAATTTTCAATGAAATGTGATGGTTCAAGTTGCAAACTACTCTACAATCAAAGACCTACAAGATGCATATCACAATTTAAGCAATGGCTATGGTCGAAATTTTACCTCCAAATGAGGACAGTGATGATATCACGACTTCTTGGCCAAGATAAGTTGAAACAGCGGCGCTTTGATGTTTAGGTTGATGAATGGAAGTAGAATTTGGAGCCCAGCTTGCACGATCTAGCTCCAATCAAGAGATGCCATGGAAGATGCTTGGTGTAGCAGTCTTGGATTCAGCTGGAAATGGTCGACTCCTTGCTCCAAATCGCTTCCTATGTGCTTGTGGATGATGGCACAAAGAGAGGCTAGGCAAGGTTTATGGAATTTTTTGCAGAAAAATCAAGAACAATGTTGAGAGAAATTTTTCTTTTAGATCTAGATCTGGATGGAAATCAATGCTAAGTGTATTTTCTGTTTTGATTATGTATATCTACCAACTGTTAATACATTCCACTAATCAACCTTAAGCCAAACCTTGTTGATTAGTGAAAATGGATATTTGGACAAATTTTCTAAAATCAACATTATGCATGGGGGTGCATGCTACAGTGCACGAAAATGGGCTTAGGCACACTCCAAATGTGGTTTTCAGTCAAATCCAATTGGTAGAAAGTGTAGACAATGATTAATTTGAAAGTCCATTTTTTAACTCTCCCCTTTTTAATTCAAACCACTTGAAAAAGGCCATTTTGATTGGATGATTTTTGGTGAAATGTGATGAAGAATTTGGATAGAGCATATCAAATGTGACTTGTAGCAAAAAGCCTCACTCAATTTGGCTAAATGGTTTGTGAGATATGGTCCTTTGAAGTTCAACATTTTCTGAAAATGATTTGATCATAACTTGCCAACCACAAATGAGAAATGAGTGTTCTTGGACTTTTTGGAAAGGTGAGAGCAAGATCTTCAACTTTCATGTTGGACAAAATGTCATTTGAAGCTTGGATGATGATGTAAATTTGAGGAGGAAAACATTCCATTTTTGGCAGTTTCTAAATACAAGTCACCTGTTATTTTAGGAAACTTTTTGTCTGACTTTATTTCCTTCAATCTTGATCTTTGAAATGTAAAATGATACTTATATGGACATGAATGAAGCCTTTCAAACCATCTTCCACCTTCAAATCCTTGATTTCAAGCACAGTTGACCACAGTTGACCATAGTTAACTTTCTAGGGTTTCTGGTGGATTGAACAATGACTGATGACTTCTGAGCACCCAATCCTTGACCAAAACACTTCAAAAGGACCCCTAGGTCATGTGAACAAGTTGGACCAACCCTAGGGCCTTGTCTCAATGGAAATTGCACTTGCTTGCTTGATTGACTGATCTCCTGACCAATTTGACCTAATTTTGTTAGAGGACTTGCACTTGGGCAAAGGACAATGCAATGCTATGCAATGGACTATGTTATGTTAATGAGCTAATATGAGAATGTATGTACAAAAGGTAGGTGCAAATTTGAGGTGCTACAGCTGCCCCTATTCAATCAGCTGGGAACCTGAACGGATGAGAGCAACGGCTGTCAGACTTTCAAGGTACACAGGGATTGAATACCAAAGAACCGTAGAAATTTGCACTCTGCGGAATATGATACAAGAAAAACCAAGTCGTTTACCGATGACGGTGCTACGACAACTTCAGAAAAGCGAAAACATTTACCGATGGCTAAATACTGGAAACCTGATATTTACCGATATCAACTTCAGCGAGACCATTTACCGATGGCGGCTGGGAAACAACTTGATGTTAAAAGGAAGCAAGACCATTTACCGATGGTGGCTTCAAAGCAACTTGATATTTACCGATATCAACTTCAGCAAAACCATTTACCAATGGCTGCTCCAACTAGGGATTCAATATTTACCGATATCGAAGAAAGCGGGGCCATTTACCGATGGCGCCTCCACCTGGGGAGGAAAATGATATATTTGTAATGGAATCAGATAAGACGTTTACCGACAACTCTTGGGGATCTCGATTTTATCAAAGGACAAACGCACGACCAGACACTTACCGATGACTGGGATGAGACTCGATGTTTACCGACATCGAAAGATGATGTTTACCGACATCCAAAAACGACCAGACATTTACCGATGACTGGGAGGTGAGACTATGTTTATTGACACCAACAGAGAGGTGAACACTTTACCGGGGAAGTAAAAACAAATACTTGTAACAGGAAACCAGACAGGACGTTTACCGACGACTCTACTGGGAATCTCTAGCTGGGGAATTACCAGACATTTATTGATGACTGGAAAAAACTCGACGTTTATCGACATCGAAAGATGATGTTTACCGACATCAAACAAAGGCGACCAGACATTTACCGATGACTGGGATGAGACTTGATGTTTACCGACATCGAAAGATGATGTTTACCGACATCAAAAAACGACCAGACATTTACCGATGACTGGGGTGAGACTCGATGTTTACCGACATCGAAAGATGATGCTTACCGACATCCGAAGAAAGAACACACGCGGGTGCTGACATGACACTTACTGGTATCACAAGAATGACATCTTAGGTACGTCAAGGCACGGCTAAACACTTGCTGGGGTCTCACTAGGGAAAAACAAGCTTTCCGTTCGCGGACGGGTGAGGAAATAAACCTCTCTAAGGGAATATCAATCCTGAATGCTGTCAGGAGCAACTGTAGCAGACGTGCTGTACCGATGTTGAACAAAATGATCCGCCTCTGCCGGGGATACAGTCTGGTTGGGTTAACACATGAATGCATATGTTTGAATTTTTCTATGGCGTAATGCTCCATATGGAATGGGAATGCTACGCAGTTTGAGGATGCAATGATCACTATATGCAAAATGCAAAGGATGAACACCTGCCGGGGAATACGCAGGACGACTGCGCTGAGAAACCATCAATACAAATCCACTGGGGGGAAAACAAGGCAACTCGCCGGGGTGTAATAAAGTGACTTGCTAGGGACAAACAGGCGACTTCACTGGGGAGAGCCCAACCAATCCACAAGTAAGATAAACTCTGCTCTGGGAAATAAAACACTCCGCTGGGGACGACCCAAACAAATCCACAGCTAGGAGAACAGCTAGAGATAAACTTCATTGAACCCGCTCCACTCGGGGAGGAAATCGGCAAATACAGGCCTGCTGGGGATAGGCAACCCTTAGATCTGTTGGGGAATAGAAAGCGCTATCCACAGACACCTTGGCATGGGAACATAGCTCTGATAGCTTCCATACTTGCTTGGGGGAATACCTGCTGGGGAAACATTCACAGATGCCCACCTGCAAAATAGCACAACAAAATGCCCCCAGGGGATACATGGACAAGATACGCTCAAGTGTCCTCGACATTCAAAATGATTTTCAAATGTTTTATCTTTTTGCACGTTATTGTTTAGCCTTCATGTTCTTATATGCAATGCTTATCAAAAATTCGGACGTTTTTGCAAACAAAACAGTAAAAATAAAAACAAGAGAGCTATTTATCTGAATAACGACTTTTATTGATTGAAAATGTGCCTGAAAAGGCGAATACATTGGGAAGCAATTCCTAGAAAGAGGTAATTGCGCACAAAAGGAAAATAAACTATCCTAATGGCAATGTGAACACGGCATCCACTAGTTCCCAATTCTGTTATAACCCACAGATCATCAGTTTTCCTCCCAACTCCTTGCTTTCTGAGAAGAATGACTGGACCGATCACATCTTTCGAGATGGCAGACGACGAAGCGCGATGAAGTACAGATAACTCAGACTGTAGCCTTCGCTTTAATCCCTCTTTTGGCTGGATCGCCCTTTCGGGTTTTCAATCCAACGGGATACCCATTTTTGCCTAAGCCGCCCTTGCGGGTTTTCGACTTACCGGGTGTACAAATTCTTTTCATTTTATCCCTAATTTTTGCCCGAACCTTTTCTTTCTGTTTTTTTGGTTCGCCGGGATGCCCTTTTTTTCCTGGACTCTTTTATTCTTTTTGTCCAGCGGGTCAATTTATGCGAAGTATTTTTTGACTACGTCTGAGTTAACAGGGGACGGAAAATCTTCACCATCCATAGTTGTAGCATCAAGGCTCCACCGGAGAAGACCTTCTTCACAACATATGGACCTTCATAATTGGGAGTCCACTTGCCCCTGTTATCTGTACCAGGAGGAAGGATCCTCTTCAAAACTAGATCACCAGTTTGATAGCTCCGAGGACGCACTTTCTGATCAAAGGCTCGCTTCATCCTTCTCTGATATAACTGCCCATGGCACACAACTGCTAGCCGTCTCTCTTCGATAAGGCTCAACTCATTAAACCTTGTCCGAATCCACTCGGCTTCGTCCAGCTTGACGTCCAATAATACTCTCAGAGAAGGGATCTCCACTTCAACTGGTAGGACCGCTTCCATACCATACACAAGGGAGTACGGGGTTTCCCCGGTCGACGTACGCACTGAAGTACGGTACCCATGCAAAGCAAAAGGCAGCATCTCATGCCAATCCTTGTACGTTACGACCATCTTCTGCACAATCTTCTTGATATTCTTGTTTGCCGCCTCTACAGCACCATTCATCTTTGGTCTGTAAGGAGAAGAATTGTGATGTTCAATCTTGAAATCTCTGCAAAGCTCTTTCATCATCTTGTTATTGAGATTCGAACCATTGTCAGTGATGATTCTCTCAGGAACTCCATAACGACAGATGATCTCTTTCTTGATGAACCGGGCAACCACTTGTTTGGTAACATTAGCATAGGAAGCTGCTTCCACCCACTTGGTGAAGTAGTCAATCGCAACCAGGATGAAGCGATGTCCATTCGAAGCAGTAGGCTCAATCTTCCCAATCATGTCGATGCCCCACATGGCGAACGGCCAAGGCGAGTTCATGACATTCAACGGGCTTGGTGGTACATGCACCTTATCAGCATAGATCTGGCATTTATGGCACTTCCGAGCATACTTGAAGCAATCGGATTCCATAGTCATCCAGTAATAACCGGCTCTCAACAGTTTCTTGGACATTGCATGACCACCAGCATGGGTACCAAACGAACCTTCATGCACTTCTTGCATTAACATGTCTGCTTCGTGTCTATCCACGCATCTGAGCAAGACCATGTCAAAATTCCTCTTGTACAACACATCATCCTGATTCAAGTAAAAGCTTCCAGCTAGCCTTCTCAGGGTCTTCTTATCATTCTTTGCCGCGCCTTCAGGATACTCCTGAGTCTTGAGGAAGTTCTTGATGTCATAGTACCACAGTTTCTCATCAATCACAACAGACTCGGCTGCAAACACATACGCAGGCCTCTCGAGTCGATTCACCGCAACATGTAGCACATGATTCCACCAATGAACTTTTATCATGGAAGACAAAGTAGCCAAGGCATCAGCCATCTGATTCTCGTCCCGAGGGACATGGTACAACTTCACCTTCTTGAAGAACGTCAGTATTCTTCTGGTGTAATCTCTATACGGAATCAAATGCGGCTGGTTCGTATTCCAATCTCCATTGACTTGGTTAATCACTAGAGAGGAATCTCCATAAATGTCAAGCGTCTTGATTCTCAGGTCGATGGCTTCTTCTATTCCCATGATACAAGCCTCATACTCAGCTTCATTGTTGGTGACGTCGAAAGTCAATCTGGCAGAGAAAGGTATATGAGCCCCTTTAGGATTAATGAGCACTGCCCCAACACCATTACTGTTCATATTCACAGCCCCATCAAACATCAGTGTCCACTTGTCATCAGGATCCGGTCCTTCCTCGACAAGCGGCTCTTCGCAATCTTTCATCTTCAAATACATGATGTCTTCATCAGGGAATTCAAACATCATAGGCTGATAATCGTCGATCGGTTGCTCGGCGAGATAGTCTGACAAAACACTACCTTTCATAGCCTTCTACGACGTGTACTGGATATCATACTCTGTTAAGATCATTTGCCAACGAGCAACACGTTCGGTGAGATCCGGCTTCTCAAAGATGTATTTTACTGGATCCATCTTGGAAATCAACAAGGTAGTATGGTTCAACATATACTGTCTCAGTCGGCGAGCAGCCCAGGCCAAAGCACAGCAAGTTTTCTCGAGCAGTGAATATCTTGTTTCACAGTCGGTAAACTTTTTGCTAAGGTAGTATATGGCATGCTCTTTTCAACCAGACTCGTCATGCTGTCCCAATACACACCCCATCGAGTTCTCGGTTACTGATAGGTACATTATCAGAGGTCTTCCTGGAACTAGAGGGACCAGGATTGGAGGTTTCTGTAAATACTCTTTTATCTTGTCAAAAGCTTTCTGACAGTCATCATTCCACCTGATTGCTTGATCTTTCCTTAGTAATTTGAAAATTGGTTCACACGTGGCAGTTAGGTGAGATATGAACCTTGCAATGTAGTTCAACCTCCCTAAAAACCCGCGGACTTGCTTTTCCGTTTTCGGTTCAGGCATCTCTTGAATAGCTTTGACTTTAGCTGGATCAACCTCAATCCCTTTCTCACTGACAATGAAGCCTAACAGCTTCCCGGATCGCACACCAAACGTACACTTGTTTGGATTCAACCTCAGTTTGAACTTGACCAATCTGTCAAACAACTTCTGCAAATTAACCAGGTGCTCCTCTTCTGTCTGTGACTTCGCAATCATATCATCCACGTACACTTCAATTTCTTTGTGCATCATGTCATGAAAGAGAGTCGTCATAGCCCTCTGATAGGTAGCACCGGCATTCTTCAGCCCAAACGGCATCACTTTATAGCAGAACGTCCCCAAGGTGTAATGAATGTCGTCTTTTCCATGTCCTCTGGCGCCATTTTTATCTGATTGTAGCCCGAGAAACCATCCATGAAAGAGAATACCGAGGATTGAGCCGTATTATCAACCAATACATCAATGTGAGGTAATGGGAAATCATCTTTCGGACTTGCTCTGTTCAAATCCCGGTAATCGACACACATTCTGACTTTGCCATCCTTCTTCGGCACAGGCACGATGTTGGCTACCCACGGTGGATAACTGGTAACAGCCAGAAAACCCGCATCCCACTGCTTCTGAACCTCTTCCTTGATCTTGACAGCCATATCAGGACTCGTTCTCCGAAGCTTCTGCTTAACTGACGGACACTCTTCTCTGAGGGGTAGTCGATGCACCACAATGTCTGTATCCAAACCAGGCATATCTTGATATGACCAAGCGAATATCTCCACATATTCTCTCAGCATCTCAATCAGCCTCCCCTTGACAGAGTCCTCTAAAGCATCCCCAATCTTGATCTCTCTTCTGGCGTCCTCACTACCCAGATTAACAATCTCCAACTCCTCCTGATGAGGTTGGATGACCCTTTCCTCCTGCTTCAGTAATCTGACCAATTCTGCAGGGAGTTCGCAGTCTTCCTCACTCTCCTCTTCAGCTTGGTAAATGGGATTATCAAAATCATACTGAGCCATAACAGGGTTGTTCATAGTGGATGCCATAAGGTCACTTCTGCATGTTTTAATGTTTTGTTTTAGAAAAAGAGTTCAATAAAGTCACAAAAAACAAAAACATTGCCATTTTTATTATTTTTATTTTTTTTTAGAAAAAGTGAAAACAAAAAAAGAAAGACACGGATCACAAAATTTGATTGCAAAACGTCCTTTATTTATGATAATCATTAAAACATGATGAGGCCCTACAATGAACCACTACGCCTTGGGCAGAACGTAGGGCTTTCATGCAAAACGAAAAAACAAAGGAAAATTACTCTGTCTGAAGAGTAACTTGGACCACTTCTTCAGCCGTCCAGTTGTTGATAGACTCCCCTAGGGCACACGGGCGAACCCAGTTGTCTAAATCACAATCGCTATCACAGTCTTCACTACCGGTTGCAAAGACGTCGCCATGATTCATCAGCCCAGCGCTGGTAAAGGTACTCGCACCCGCTTGACCACTCTGCTCTGTTTGGAGAGGCTCATAACCAATGCCGAATTTGTCTTCCTTGATAGGAAAGTCCACCATCTTGCCCTAACCCTCAGCTTTGCCGGAATCAACCACCTCCTTGGCTTGCTTGTACGAAGCAATCGAAGCACCCGACTTCCTCTGATCAGCGTACGCCACCTTTTCAAGAGCCACAGTCTCAAATGCCTGGCACAAGGTTTCATGGATCTCGCCGTCCACCTCGACATATTTGAACGAGGAAAGGTGACTCATCAGAATCTCTTCTTCGCCGCACACGGTCACAATCTGACCGTTCCAGACATACTTGAGCTTTTGGTGGAGAGTCGACGAGACTGCCCCTGCTGCGTGAATCCACAGACGCCCCAACAAACAACTGTAGGCGGGCTGAATGTCCATCACGTAGAAGATTATATCAAAAACCTCCGGACCTATCTTCACCGGCAAGGTAACTTCACCAAACACAGAACGTTTGGATTCGTCAAATGCGCGCACAATAAGGTCACTAGGAGTGAGCACAACCCCTTCCACATCAATCTTCTTCAAAATCTGCTTAGGCAGCACATTCAGCGACGACCCAGTGTCTACCAATACGTGAGACAGCACTGCCCCCTTGCACTCCATCGTGATGTGCAAGGCTTTGTTATGATTGCACCCTTCAGGCGTTAAATCCAGGTCAGTGAACCCTACACCATGCTTGGTGCTCACATTGGCCATCACACCCTCTAGTTGGTTGACGGAAATCTCCTGAGGTACGTAAGCCATATTCAGCATCTTCAATAAGGCATTACGATGTGCCTCGGAGCACAGCAGCGAAGAAAGTATTGAAATCTTGGACGGAGATTGATTAAGTTGATCTACGATCTAATAATCACTCTTCTTTATGATCTTCATAAACTCCTCTGCGTCCTGTTCAAGTGAACCCTCAGCCTCCTTCTGAGCCGGTTCCTCGTCAACCACGGCCTGCTTGCCCTTCGATCTAGCAGATGCCTCAGCATTGGCATCCCTCAACGGTTGAGGCGCAAACAGTCGTCCGCTTCTCGTAAAACCGCCCGGACCACCAACATTGTCCACAACTGGACTTACAACGGCCGGAGTTCTACTGGGTGCCACGATAGTTACCGGAGCTTGATTGGTCGGCCTGACCCGATTATCAGCCCTTCTGTTGCTGCGGTAGGCATTAAAATAACTCCAAGGAACAGCCCGACTATCAACCCTTCTGAATGGGGCAACTATTGTAGTAGGAGAACTGGCGGAGACGGGTGCAGAGATGGTAACCGGAGTACCACTCGCTGCAGGTGCACTAACAACTCTCTGGCCTCGTCCCTCAGACGGTTTGAAGTAGATCGTGACAGTTGACACTGCCCCACGACCTCCATTATCAGCCCTAGCAAATTGAACACAACCCTCGTCTATCAACTTTTGAATACCAACCCTCAACTGTGAGCAACCATTATCCGATTCTGCACAAACTAAACAACCCTCATCACAGCCTGGGTGAACACCACTTTCCAACAGACGGCCCTTTACCACAAGCAGAGAAGTCTGAATCTCCTCAACACTGACAACAAGATTTTCAGCTTCTTCCCCTTCGACACAGTTCACCCTATGCCCACCATGCTGAGGCATAGGATTATTCACAACGTTAGTCACAGGGGAGAAATTGATTGCCTTAGAATCGATCAAATCTTGGACTTTGTGCTGGAAAGCCCGACATTTCTCAGTATGGTGCCCTGGTGCCCCAGAGTGAAAGTCACAACGGACGTTGGCATCGTATCCAGGAGGCAATACTGTTGGTGGAGCCATTGTACGCAACTCTACAAATCCCAACCTGAGTAGTTCGGGTAACAGTTCGGCGTACGACATTGGTAGAGGATCAAAACGTCGATCAGGCATCCTTTGTCTGGGCTGATACGAACGTTGTTGCTGTTGTTGTTGCGGTTGCGGTTGTTGAACTCTTTGTTGTTGTTGACGAGGTTGAGGTGCAGGAATGGTCACCGCAGCAACCGGGCGATACTGATCTCTATTCACACTTCCTCTGTATACATTCCCTCGGTGTTGTACAGCATTGGTTTCACCTTCTCTACGGCGAGGTGCCCCAGAGAAAGGTTTCTTGGATAACGAGGAAGAACCCACATCTTGAATTTTGCCGGCCTTAATCAGACTTTCAGTTCTCTCGCCACAGATGACGACATCGGAAAAACTACCGAATGGGCAGCTTCCCATCCGGTCCATAAATACACCTTGAAGAGTGCCGATGAACATGTCTGTCAACTCCCTTCCAGCATAGGGGGTTGAACTCTCGCAGCAAGCTCACGCCATCTCTGGGCGTACTCTTTGAAGCTCTCATTGTTTTTCTGACACAGACTCTGCAGCTGAGTCCGACTAGGTGCCAAATCCCTCCAGCATCTGATTGAATCTCTTTTTAACTCCATGTACCAGTCCAAAGAAGCCCTAGATAGACTATCTTGAAAAAAGTACACCCACATCTTTTCATCATCCGTGTAGGCAGAGATCTTTCGATAGTAGGCCTGCACGTGGGTGCGAGGGCAGGAAGTACCGTTGTATTTGTCAAAAGATGGTGCCTTGAATTTATACGGGATTCTCAAGCCTTCCACTAACCCCATATTAGTAACATCAAAACCGAGAGAGTTCTGACATTCCATAGCCCGGATTTTCTCAGCAAGGGCATCCACTTTACGATCCCTCTCATCAACCCTTCCCAGGACGTCTTCATCTTCACTGAGCATAGTGAAGATATCCTCTTGTCTGTCCACCATCGGAGCCTGATTACGGGCCGGAGCACGGACTACTTTGGCATTGGCGGTCTCTGGAGCAATCGGTTGACCGTTGACTCGAATACCTCTTAATTCATCCCCTACAGCATAGTTGTTGATGGGCACAGCCGCAGTAGGGTTGTCATTGATCGGGCTGTGAGAGAATTCTTTACCTTGAATTAATTTTTAATGATAGCAAAATGTGTGATCATCATCCAAATGTTGGTTGTGCATTGCATTACATGATACATGTGTGTTTTATTATAATTTTCATCCCACTCTATTGTTGCATAACTGCACATATAGACCTACATTGATACTTCCCTCTAAATAACAATTAAAATGCATTTGGTGTCAGTATGCATCAATACATAAACCTCTGCATCGATACACACAGCATGTGATAAATCACAAAACATTTCTGTTCAGTATGCATCGATGCATACGAGTCATGCATCAATACATGAAAGGCAAAAGACTCTATGCATCGATCCACACGATCCCTGCATCGATACATGACTAATTGAAACAGTCTGTGTATCAACACATACGCATCAGGCATCGATACATACTAGTGTAATAATCACATGCATCGATACACACGACTTTTGCATCGATACATGAATAATCAATTTCACCAAAAACTCACATATCCTACAGTATGCATCGATGCACACTATTATGTATCAATACATAAAGCTGTTTTGTGGTATAACAGCAACTGTTTTTGCAGCATATAAAAGACAGGTTACAACAGCAGTGCAAAAACACGAATTCATTGAGGGAAAACAATTGAACACAGATCAAAAGCAGTGTTGGAGCAATTGTTTGAGAGCAATTAGAAACCTGAAAGAGACTTCATCTTCTTCATCTTCTCAATCACTTTTCTTCAAGAACATTTACACATAACCAGTCTTGTTCTTTGGATTAAAGAAGCATCGAGATAACGTTCAGTGGTACGATCAAGGATCTAGCTGTGTTTTGTAGTGGAACGATCGAGGATCTAGCTGAGTCGAAGATTGAAGGGGGTTTCTAGGAAAAACCTACTGGTTTGTCCTTCAAGAACTGGAGTGTTCTTGAGGGTTTGGGAGTCACATTTGCAGAACATATTCAGCAGCAGTGTTGCGTTTGGAGATCGGGGGATTTCGCAAGCAGGTCGTGGAACCGGTGAATTGTTTGCAATTTTGTGCAGGAAAATCTTGATCGTGCTCAGATCAAGTGAAGGTTCATACAAGAAGAGGTTCTTAGAGTTTAGAATTCTGTCTTTGTATCATAACCTTGTATCAACGGATTCGGCAATAATTGATAATCAAAGTTCTCAATTTCATTTGAAATTGAGAGGGAGACGTACCCACACGCGAGGACGACGTGGGGAACTTCCTTACCAAATCTCTGCGTATCGTACTCTTACCTTATTCCTCTTTACGTTTTTCAAACTGTTTTCGCAATGTCAGTTAGTGTGTGGTGATTGTTTCTTTTTCAAGACAGCAGTGGCAAGAAAACTTTAATCAAACTCCATTGCTGTTTATCATCGATCACATACACACCAACTGTTTGATAAAACGGTTAGCTAGATTTTATTCATTGGAAATAGACTTTAATGATAAGTGCATTCAATTAGTTAAAATTCTGGTGTGAACTGTTTCTGTCATTCTCATTAAAATCCAGCAATTTAACTTGTGTGTCCGGCTTTCTAGTAGAGGTTCAGAATAGACGGAAGTCGATTCGGGACTGATTTTTCCGCCAACTTTGAAAACTCTGATTAAATTTCAAATCCGTTAAATTTAAAAGAGGTGATCTATTCACCCCCCCTCTCGATCACTAGCCACACCGTCTAACACGGGCCTCCCTCTGGCAAAGCTTGGTTGGGCGGTGGAATTACAGCTTCTTGCCTCTGAACTAGAGCTCGGAGTTCTTCTTGTCCTTGCGCAACCCCTTGCATCATATGCATGAACTGGGCCATGTTAGCCCTCATCTCAGCTAACTCAGCTTGCACTTGATCCATATTCCTTTGATGATTCAGTCTCGTTGAGTAGCGATGCGGTCTCTGATCAGCTATCCTGCCTGAACACAGGAATCAAAGTGAGAAGTCACGAACAAGAACACCTGCTATGCAAAATGTTATGAGTATGATGTTAATGATGTGTATGATGCACATGATATGTTCATCTCTCAGGCATTCAAAGAGCCTGACCCGTCCTCCAAAGATGGCAACCTGCAGCAACAAGAGAACAACAAATACAAGGTAAACGAGAACAACATGAAACACCAACAACCTTATCTATAGATAAGAGCAACAGGCTCATACAAAAAGGTCAACAAAGATCCATACAATCGGAATACAACAAATGAATCCCATCCAACAAGCCTGGAGGTGATTCTCAACATACACATCAAAGAAATAAACTAAGACAAACGGTCTTCCGGAATGAGAGTCTTCAGGTATTGGCATTGGTCTATCAACATGGCGTATTCTGAACATTCTGGTAGAGGGGTGATCTTCTCCTTCAATTGTCGTCTAAGCTCTACCACTTCTCCTCCAAGATGGGTCTCTAATGCCTGTCTCGAGTCAACCTCCTTCTTCAACTGGATGTCTTTGTCTCTGAGTTGCTTCTCCAGGTCTCTGATCTTCTTTTGATAACTGGCTTCAGCTCTCTGCAGCTTCAAGCACTCCCGGTGTTCTGCATCCAACATGGATTCCATCTCCTCGTAAGATCTCTTCTTGCTTCTCAACCTACTAGCATCTTCTCCCTGCACTCCTCTGAGTTGATGAGCCAAGTTTAACCTATCAGCCTTGGCTTTGTAAAGCTCCATCTGGGTATCTTGCTCCTTCTCTCTCAACCGGTGATTCTCCATCAGGGCTTGCTTGTAGTGCTCAGCGGGCACACTCTCAGCAAGGACCAAAGGTGGTTGCTCCTGCAACGGCTCCATCCTATTGTAAGGTAGCAACAAAGTTTCCACTCTCTTCTTTACCCAATCAGTGTAATCAGGCATCGCAATGGCAAACTTCTTCCCTAAGACGGCTCCATCTTTAACTCCAACAGACCTCCAAGCTCTTCATATCTGCTCCAATCTAGCCGGGTCACTCTGCTTCTCAAAATACACACTTTCAGCTACCTCAGCTTCAAGTGGTTTTCCCTTCATTACAAACCCTAACTGACGAAGAGAAAGAACTGGATTATAATTTATGCAACCCTTGGTCCCCACGAGTGGCACGTTCCGGAATTCTCCACAACTCATAATAACGTCCCACACATCCATCCGGTATGACTGCCATCTGATGTCATAAGCGGTAAGAGACATAACTCTCTGAGTCCACTTATGAGTGCTCTGAGCATCCACAAAGGGTCCACTGACTGGCAGAAGAGACATGAACCATCTGAGCAAGAGAGGTAGACAGCATCTGATAGCTCCACCCTTACCATGCCTACTGTGAATAGCATAATAAGTGTCAGCTAACAGAGTAGGAACTGGATCCCCTCCTATGAAGATACAGACCGCAGCATAATCAACAAAATTGGGCATGCTCGGGAATAAGACGATCCCATAAATCATAACGGCAAGCTGCGCATGAAAATCTTCCCAATTCCCCTTCTCTGCTTCTCCTCTAGCCACTCTCAGCAGAAACTTCAATGGCAGACCCACAACATCCCCACTGGGCTTCCAGTTATCACAGACTTCTTTGACACTCAACTGGAGAGCTCTGGCAACAACTCTGAAATCAATTTCCTTCGGTACGTCCAAGAAAGGAACCTGATGCTGAATCGGAACACTTAACAGAATGGAATACTCCTCAAGAGTGGGCGCCAACTGATAATCTTGAAAGGTGAAACAATGAAGCTCTGGGTCGTAGAACTGAAGAAGAGTCTGCAACGGCACCAGATCGACTACCATCTTCAACAGCGTCAGAATATCCCCATACTGGTCAATAAACCCCTTCTGGTTACCACTGGTCATCAGGCTACTCAACTCGATCAAAGGCGTCAAAGGCTCGCGGTGAAAGCTGTAGGAACAGGTCTTCCGCTTCGGCTCTGGGACTGTTGCCATCTCTATCAGTGAACAGACTCTGGAATGTACCTGAGAAATGATATGCATGCAGAGATTAGTTTTTTTTCTTCTTTTTCTTTTCTCTTCTTTTTTTTTTCTTTTTTTTTATATATTGCGTATTTTTTTTGAAAATAAACATGCTATGATGCACATGATGCAGACACAACTGGCTGGCGGCGCCTCTCAGAACCCAAGGTCGAAGCTTCGGTTTAAACTCAGAACCCCAAATCCAATTGAAACCCAAAGTCAACTGAGAACTGTCATCTGAACCCAAAGTCACCAACAGAACCACAAGTCACCAACGGTACCTGTAATAATGATCAACCCTTCCCCACTCACGGGTGTCGTCTAGGCCAGGGTAAGGTCGAGAGAAATGCAGCATAAATAACCTTTCGCAGAACATCATCATATACACACCCGAAGTATGCAACGATAATATCCCACCGGGGTCTGAACTGCTCGTGATATCAATGTTCCGCTAAGTAGCGCAATACCACCCGCTTCCCATGAATCACTCTATTCCTAAGCATCCTAGATTTCACTCATGGCCTGGGTATTGGGCCTTTTACCTCAAGTAACTCCCACCCCAACAGAGAGAAACAGACAACCAGCCAGCCAGATAAACAATGAATGTGAATGAATGCAAACATAAGTGCAAACATAAATGCAAACAATAAATGAATGCAAACAATAAATAATGAATGCAATAACAAAACAGCAAACAGAAACCAAAACCCTAACCTAGAGAGCGCTAGGAGAGACTCGCTCAGGGAAGATGGACCAGCACAGGTCAACTTCTGAAGTCCCCAGCAGAGTCGCCAGCTGTCGCATTACGCGAAAAACCGGCGGGAAACAAGAACAACAGAGCCGCCACCGTGCGTTATTTATCCCAAAAGAGGGAAAGGAAACGCTCGGAGTAAACCTGGAAAAGACATGGTCTCGCGACCAAAGAGAATGGGATCGGGAGTCGGTTATGCGAAGGGAAGGTATTAGCACCCCTACGCATCCGTCGTACTCGACGGGATCCACGCACAAAAGGAAGGAAAATGGTTGCTAAAACACTGCTCATAAACACACACACACTGGTTGAAAGAGACATAAGAAAACAAACAAGACTGACTCGGCAGGATATCGCATCCTGGGCCTACTTAGTCTATCAGGCATAGACATCAGAGTCAAAGTAGTTCGGACTGGGGAAACGACACATGCTCGCTAGGATGTCGCATCCTATGCATACGTATCTCCTTTGGACGAAGGAGAATCAGAGCATTCGTAGCTCGGCTAACACGCACAAACAAAATAAACCAGGAAATCGACTGCCAATCGATGGGCTTACGTCAAACTCCACACAAAAATGGGCAAACATGGAACCCGAATGCCAATCGCTGGACTTACATCAGCTTCCGAACCAAACACATGCACACTGGAAACCAGATGCCACTTGATGGACTTATACCGGACTCCAAGCACACAACAAGAGGATACGGAATGCCAATCGCTGGTCTTACATCCATCTCCTGACTCACACAACACAAAACAAAACGGGCGCCCGGAGAGATCTGCTCATCTCCTGCCTACGTACCTCATCTGGTATGAGGATCAGGGCGACGTAGTTCCCCTACGAAGGGACACAAGACTAGCCTAACCAGATAACAGAGGGAGACACAACTAGGGAGACTACGACTCGAGCCTAGATGTTATCATGCAAAATCATCCCTAAGTTAAGGTTTCTAGCTAACTTGCACAGGAAGCAAGCTATCCTAAACATGACTTGCACAGGAAGCAAGCCAAACTAACCCTAACTTGCACAGGAAGCAAGCTAAAAAACAAACACACAAGCACAAATAGTACACACTATATGCAATCAATGGGCTCAATCAAGGTTAGGTTTTAGTCGAGGGGTCATATCAACCTCAACAAACAAACCACTGTAACAGGGTAATGTTAGCTCTTAACCCTAACATTGAGAGTTAGGGTGAAGCTGATGAAAGGTGAGTGAAGATGAGACTTCACAGCTCTTATCCCTGGCCTGGGAGAGCTTAAGACAAGAATGTGTGGGTTCAGAAAGTGGGAACCCTTCTACACATATGACACTGACTCAATGTACAATGATCTTGGGTTAATATCTGCAATGCATCAACACAGTGGTGTGAGCAAAACAGATGACACACAGAATAGCTAGGGATGGATTGCACATCCCTAGTATCTGCCAATGCCTCTTCACTTAGGAGGTCTTTGAGTATGTACAGGGACAAATGTAAACAAACACAACCATTGCCTCTTAAGGAGGACTTCAGACAGGTGCCTGGCCAAGTAACAGGCCAAGTCTTCCAGACTACATGGAGTTAGGAGGTTATACCTCAATGCAAATGCTCTTAAGCAAAGCAAAGCAAGTTCTCAATAGAACTAAAGCAACTAATGTACCTGAAATCAATCAAATACAATCAGTACTCAGATAAACCGACATTAAACAGCAAATGGTCAACAATTAATTATACACAGTCAAACACAAGTCAATGCACAAAGGTGCAAGCTTTAAGGCACAAGACCAAGTTTTAAAACCTACAAAACAAACCAATGATTAGTCATAAACAATCAAGAAAGAAACTCCAAATGAGGCCCACCATAAGGCATAAGCATTTGTGCTATTAACCTGAAACACAACTCAAAAGTGAGAGAACAAACCACTAGTCCAAGACTAGGGTCAAAATGAGATCAAATCATCAAAACAGAACATGAAACTTATCCAATATCAAGATCAAACAATTACAAATCAAACCCAATTGCTCCCATGTTCATATCATTCATCATTATCATTTCATGATCAAAATAGCACAAAGCATGCAAATAAGAGCTCATAGAAGTCAACAGAATGATTCAACTCAAATCCAATCACAAACATTTCAAACAATCCTCAAATAATTCATGGTCAAACATCATCCATAAAATTATAAGCATACCAAATTTCAGCTCATTTGGATAAAGGGAAGTAGGTCAATGAAAATCAGAAAGTCAAGGCAAGCTTAAGCAAACTCATACAAAGCATCAAAACATGCACCAACTTCAATTAATAATAAAACAGAAACAACATATGATAAATGAATGGGACTAAAACCATGACAAACTTTAAGATGTCTACAACTCACATATCAAATTTCAAGTCCATCTAATTAAGCATTAAAATTTCACAAATCAAATAACATCATGTGTCACAAGAGGTCAATAATTTGGTCAAACAGGGGAGAAATTATCAAACAAATAGGAAATGAATTCAAAAATTCCAGAAAAGTTCACAAGCATTCTCAACATGCACAAGTGTTTTCATGCAAAAATCCAGACCATTTTGAGTTAAATAAGCATGGTAACTAAAATCATGAAGTTGGACATGAATGGTGTGACACAAATTGTCACACCTCTATTCAAAAAATCATATCTCATTAACCAGCAATGATAAAATCATAAACTCTATATCAAAATAACCATGAACATGTCTAGTTTAAGCACAAAAAATTTAAGAGGCATTAGATTAAGTATCATCATTTCACAAGCAAAATGGCAAGGCATACACAAAATGGACACACATGAACAAACCCTAACCCAATTAAAAATCCACACGTGCAAAAAATCTGGAAAAATCACCATGATAAACTAGAGATCATGAGGAGCATTTCACAAAAAATCCCATATTATTTGGACAAGTATTGGAAGAGTTATGAATTTTCTAAGATCAACATGCCAAATGAAATAAAAATTGAAATCAAAAATGAATTAAATGATTTAATGTGACTGCAGTGGCATACTTGTAAATACGGAACAGCAGGGGCGAAACGCCGCGTTCCAATTTATTCAGTGGCACGATTTGATTGGCTCATGGGAGCGAAAACACAAGTTTCATGCAAAACAAAATCCAGAAAATCAAACACGCCTGGGAATTGAGATATTTAGGGTTCATGAACATCTTCAACGGGTTCATCATCGAGATGAACATTTGTCCCAGATTTTGGAAATAGACACACCAATCAATTCGTCTCACAGTGTACATCAACAAACCAAAGCTCATTAACCCTAATTCACGCTAATATGGAAGAAACAAGCAACATAACATTTGACCATCAAACTTCAAATTAGCATTTCTCTCTCAATTTTCAATGAAATGTGATGGTTCAAGTTGCAAACTACTCTACAATCAAAGACCTACAAGATGCATATCACAATTTAAGCAATGGCTATGGTCGAAATTTTACCTCCAAATGAGGACAGTGATGGAATCGCGACTTCTTGGCCAAGATAAGTTGAAACAGCAGCGCTTTGATGTTTAGGTTGATGAATGGAAGTAGAATTTGGAGCCCAGCTTGCACGATCTAGCTCCAATCAAGAGCTGCCATGGAAGATGCTTGGTGTAGCAGTCTTGGATTCAGCTGGAAATGGTCGACTCCTTGCTCCAAATCGCTTCCTATGTGCTTGTGGATGATGGCACAAAGAGAGGCTAGGAAAGGTTTATGGAATTTTTTGCAGAAAAATCAAGAACAATGTTGAGAGAAATTTTTCTTTTAGATCTAGATCTGGATGGAAATCAATGCTAAGTGTATTTTCTATTTTGATTATGTATATGTACCAACTGTTAATACATTCCACTAATCAACCTTAAGCCAAACCTTGTTGATTAGTGAAAATGGATATTTGGACAAATTTTCTAAAATCAACATTATGCATGGGGGTGCATGCTACAGTGCACGAAAATGGGCTTAGGCACACTCCAAATGTGGTTTTCAGTCAAATCCAATTGGTAGAAAGTGTAGACAATGATTAATTTGAAAGTCCATTTTTCAACTCTCCCCTTTTTAATTCAAACCACTTGAAAAAGGCCATTTTGATTGGATGATTTTTGGTGAAATGTGATGAAGAATTTGGATAGATCATATCAAATGTGACTTGTAGAAAAAAGCCTCACTCAATTTGGCCAAATGGTTTGTGAGATATGGTCCTTTGAAGTTCAACATTTTCTGAAAATGATTTGATCATAACTTGCCAACCACAAATGAGAAATGAGTGTTCTTGGACTTTTTGGAAATTTGCGAGCAAGATCTTCAACTTTCATGTTGGACAAAATCTCATTTGAAGCTTGTATGATGATGTAAATTTGAGGAGGAAAACTTTCCATTTTTGGTAGTTTCTAAATACAAGTCACCTGCTATTTTAGGAAACTTTTTGTCTGACTTTATTTCCTTCAATCTTGATCTTTGAAATGTCAAATGAGACTTATATGGACATGAATGAAGCCTTTCAAACCATCTTCCACCTTCAAATCCTTGATTTCAAGCACAGTTGACCACAGTTGACCATAGTTGACTTTCTAGGGTTTCTGGTGGATTGAACAATGACTGATGACTTCTGAGCACCCAATCCTTGACCAAAACACTTCAAAAGGACCCCTAGGTCATGTGAACAAGTTGGACCAACCCTAGGGCCTTGTCTCAATGGAAATTTCACTTGCTTGCTTGATTGACTGATCTCCTGACCAGTTTGACCTAATTTTGTCAGAGGACTTGCACTTGGGCAAAGGACAATGCAATGCTATGCATTGGACTATGTTATGTTAATGACCTAATATGAGAATGTATGTACAAAAGGTAGGTGCAAATTTGAGGTGCTACACCATGCACATGATTTGATCATGCAATTCAACCTTGCTCAGCTATAAATACAATGCCTTGGCCTTTCATTTTAACAGCCTTAAGGCGCCCCAATTGCTGTTGAACTGAAATCCTAGCCATCACTAAAGGAACTATTTCATTTCTCTTCAAATTTTTCAAATCTGAATTTTGATTTCATTGATCAATCTTCAGATCTCAAAGTTCCTAAACCTTCTCTCCTTGATCCCTAGTGTCTACTGTTAGCAAAAGCATCCAAAGATCTTGACTCCAAGCCTTGCAATTCAAAGGTTTACTTCAACTGTTATTTGCTTCGAACCAGCTTGTATAGTGCTTTATTTGCTTTGTTATTGTGTTGTCTGAAGTCCTCTGCATAGAGGCAACATTGCTATGCTTTCAATTTTTGAAAATCATGAAGTTCATATGAACACCACAGAATTTCCACTTCTGATTTCTCTCAATCTAGAGATCTAGAATGGAATTGAGTGGGGGGTGATGTACATCACCCCAACTTTCGGATGATGCCTGGATCGTGCATTTTGGTTGCAATTTTTAATGTGGCCGGAGTTTGGCCGGAGAAGACGGTGGCGTTGGTCACCGTCTGTTCTCCAGATTCAATCAGAGCCTTCCATTTCATTTTCCAGATTGAATCTCAATCGTGCCTTGTTATGACTTACAATAATGCCACATGTGATGCATTGACCAAGGAACATGGTAGGCGCGCGCGTTTAGGCCTCATGATTTACCAGCTCAATTAATGAGCTCAGATCCAATGGCTCACGCTTTTTCCTATTTTCTAATTTCTAATTTTAATTTCTTTTATTTCTTTTAATTCCATTTTATTTCAAAAGTTCATATCTCTCTCATTATTGGTCGAAAAATTATGGGACCAATTTCATTCTTCTCCTTTTAATTTCTACTTTCTAAAAATGATTTTTAATATTTTTTATTTTATCATTTGATATTTTTTAGTAATTTTCTCTTTTCTGGTTATTTTTAATTCATTTAAAATAGTTTTTGATATTCAAAAAATAAAAAAATATTTTTCCAACCTCTTTGAATGATGATAGATCTATGAAAAATATTCTCATCAATTTATTCATTGATTTGGGATTTATTTGATATTTTAGTTCAATTAGGTTATTTTTATGCATTTTTAACTGATTTAAAATAGTTTTTGACTTTTAAAAATGCTGAAATTTTTTTGTCAAACTTTGTTTGACCTTGTTGAACTTGGGATAATTCACTTTGACTTTTCAAAGTTGATTTGAAGTGAGCTTGAAGTTTGACATTTCTTTATTATTTTAATTCAAGTTTTATTTTAGTATTAAAAAATGCCAAAAATATTTTATTTGTTTCTTGATTCCTAAGTTTGACATTTCTCTAATTTGTGTTGTTGCCTACATTATTATTGACCGACCTCAGATAGTTGTGACTTCTACATAAGTCCAATTACGATTGCTTAACATATCGCTAAATTTGCCTTATGGCACACTAACTATTAACCATTAACATTTAATTCTTGCACTTTACATTTATGCAATTTACTATTCTTGTACATATTATTCATTTGATTTGCTCTTTGCTCATTTGAGCACATGTTATGTTAATGCAATTTGCCTTTTGCTCACTTGAGCACATAATTGTGTATATACTATTATGCTTGTGTTTTGTTTTGATTGTTGTGAACCAAATGCAAAGAAATGGACAAATGGACTTAGTTTCTAGGACATTCTCTATGCAAAATTGGAGTAAAAGGACCTTAATGTTGAAGATGGATTAGAAGGACCAAACCTCTAAACTCACTCTTGTCCATTCTTGATTTGCTTCATAAAACTCTTTGATGTGTGTACTTTTGTGCTAGGGAATCCTATGAGAGCTCAAATTGAAGAATCATTACCATGTTCATCCAAAGTGAAAGATACAAGAGAGATTGGGGATTTTCTAAGAGCTTGTTTGATTATGTTGATTGCTTGAACTTACAATTATTTTGCTTGCATATTCCAAAGGATGGGAGCTACTTGGGTCATCAATATGATCTCAAGAGAGGAACTCCATTTGTGGTCTTGTTTCTTATCCCTCATCTCTTGTATGATTAGGACTTTAGCCATTCTTCTTCTTCCCTCCACTCTAACCCAAGCCAAAACCTTTGTGCAAACATTTAACATTTCTTTTCAAACATTAGAAACCTAAGCCTTATGCTTTTGATTTTCAAATTTTCTTTTCATAAAACTTATTTTGAATTGAACTTTTAAATCAACTTTGACCATATTTTTTAAATACCCTTCATTGGTAAATATAACTCATTCAAATACTTTTTGTGGTTTCAATGGCCACTTTCCTAATCAAAACTTTTCATAACCTTTAGCTATTAGGTTTGAGTTATCCTTGAGGTAGATGTAATACTAACCTATATCCTTAGTGATGGACAATGAGTCTTCTATGCTTATTACAGGGTTAACCCCTCACTAGCATGTTGAAGCTATCCTCACATGGTGGATTTGTGGTTTTAGGTTGAGTATTCTCCCTTGGATAACAAAAGACCTTAAGGCTTTTGGACCAACCAATTCACCAACTCATTTTGAGATTTTTATCCCGAACTAAGAGGTTTTGATCCTAATCTTTTTTTTAAGATGGTACGTAGGCAATGAGTTTATCCATCCAAACACAAAATGTAAATAACTTGCATATTCTCTTCTCATCTCTTCAATCATGTTTGCACAAATAAATTTTTCGCAAAATACCAACCTTACAACAAATATGAAAAGGGCTCCTTAGGAGTACCTAGGATGTTTTGGGTGCTTAAAACCTTCCCATTGCATAACCAACCCCCTTACCCCGATCTCTGACATTTTTACTATTTTTTGATTTGATAAAACTTTTAGGTGTTTGTTCGCTTTCTAACCATTCCTTTGGATAAATAGAAGTACGGTGGAGACTCGACTTGTATGGTTTACCTTAGATTTAGTCAATATCTCTAATAGTAACGAATACCCCGCTACAGAAAAGTGGCGACTATGTCGGGGACATATTTGCCTAGTGGGTTTTGCCTACTTTTCATATTTTGTTGTATTGTTGTGTATATTATTCTGTGACATATTTTTGTGCAATTTGGGATTACTGTATTGTATGTAATGATTGAATTACTTGATATATTGATTCCTTGTATGGATGGTGATCTTTGTGAGATGAGTTCTATACCCGAACTCGAGTACACTTAGGATAGGAGAATGTCATACTCTTGTTGACTTGTGTGGAGTCATTCCTTAGCAAGTTGACTTGCAAGCCCATTCACTTGGTGGAGGTCATGTTGGGATCAATAATGTCACACAAGTAGTTGTGGTTAGACATTACTCTTTCCAATATAGACCTTAGAAGCCAAGGACTTTTGTTTACCAAGCCCATCTTGGCCTATTCTTAGGATGTAGTGCGAAAGTCGTTCAAGTGTAAGATTTGATATGATTGTTACGCGATACTACACTCATAAGAGTCTCTCTTGAGAATATTTTTGGAATACAAGTAGTCGTTTATCCGATAATATCTGAAAGATGGGAGGATGACTATGGGAACCTCTTGTAGAACATGTTTGGCAGGTTTAAACCCTAGTACACTCCCTTTGGGTAGTTCTTAACCGAGACTCCATGCTCGTGACTTGCAACAAACCCTTGATTCATGGTTGATCCGTTCTTGTATCCTTAATATCAATGGAACTTGGGTGTTGATAAGGTGTGAACCATAATCCCCCAAAATGGATGATTGATATTAAGGATGACATGATCCATCCCATGACCTTTGTTTGGTGTGCTTTGCTTGATCCTTGAGTGTGATTGTTGCATTCATGCATTCATGCACACATTTGCATCCATATCATCAATAATGAGAAAATTTTCAAGGAACTTAAGAGGTCTACTTGCAAATTTTCAGACATGGAAAGACAAAGAAGGAATACAAACAAGTACAGTTTCAGACAACCCGACTTAAAGGAGTTAAGGAATTTGACATCCTATGTATAAGATCCCTTGGATTTCAAGGCTCGTTTTGGGAAGCTTCTATCCATTATGACTACTCATGTGGACTAAGGATTGATGACTGTATTGGTTCAGTTTTATGATCCCTTGTACCGTTGCTTCACATTTCCGGATTTTTAGCTTTTGCCCACGCTTGAGGAGTATGCCTACCTTATCGGTATACCTATTCTAGACCAGTTGCTGTTCAGTGGCTTAGAGAGTGTTCCTACTTCTTAAGAGATAGTTGATATGTTGCATATAGATGAATCCTTGTTGGTGCTCATATGACTACCAAAGGTGGAATTCAAGGTCTCCCTTCTGAGTTCCTCATTGCTCAAGCTACTATGTATGGGAAGGCCATGAGTGAGGACGCCTTTGAGGCCATATTTGTACTTCTCATTTATGGGCTACTTTTCTTTGCATATGAGGAATGCAAAGGGTGGTGGTACCATTATATGTTGTCTGCCTCTGTTGTACAAGTGGTTTATTTCGCACTTGCCACAGACGGTCGCCTTCAAGGAGAACAAAGGACGTCTACGGTGGTCTATGAGACTTATGTCTCTCACTAATGATGATATATTTTGGTACAACCGTGTATATGATGGTGTGCAGATTATTGACTCTTGTGGTGAATTCTCCAATGTGCCTCTTCTTGGTACATGTGGTGAGATTAACTACAACCCTATTTTGGCACGTCGTTAGCTTGGGTTCTCCCTAAAGGATAAACCTAATAACATTATGTTATAGGGTGTGTTCTTTCAGGAGGGTAAAGATCCCCAAGGCTTGAAGGGCAGGATGGTCCGTGCTTGGTGCAAGATCCATAGGAAAGGAAGGAAGAAGCTAGGTCTGAAGAATTGTATCGCTTTGGAGCCCTATACTTCTTGGGTTAGGAGGAGAGCTTCCGAATACCTCATGCCTTATGATTATCCAAGACCTACACCTTTGGTTGTGGCTGGGCCTTCAACCCTCCCTAACCAAGGAGTAGAGGAGTTGAGAGACGAAGACCGTTCGCGTGCCTGGATTCGTGAACGAGAGGAGTTGCTTCAGCAGATCAGAGAGAAGGATGCTTTGATAGAGTTCCTTGAGCATCATGTTATTGATGATCCTGATGATGCATGGACCTCTCTACTTCCTCAGTCTTCCAAGTTTTGGAAAAGGAAGTATGATCGACTCGCCAAAGAGAAGGCAGACATGGAGGCAGCCTACGAGAGGGAGGTGAAGAGGCTTCGTGCATCTTATCTTCCAGTCTCCAGAGCTTTAGATGATTGCTTCTAGGGTTCCATAGGCTGTGCATTTTTCTTCTCTCTTGTATTGTATTTGGTTACCAAGACTGTACTTCTTTGGTGTAAAAATATTTTCCAGATATTATTGATATGGGATTTCCATAAATGTCTAAATGTTTAATATTTCCAATATTTGCAAATAGGATTCTAAAGTTCCTCTGATATAAAAATAAATCATATGCATTGCATGCATCATGTACATAAGCAGGTTTTGCTCCAAGCTTCTTGTTCTATGGTCTAACTCTGTGTTCTTCATTTATTTTGAAGACAAGCTGACTTACCGGTACTACACCCGAGCCAACGCATCAAGACTAATGGATCATTTGGAACAAGAGAACCGTGAGCTTAAGGAAGAAGTAGCCAGATTGACTGCCCTGATGGAGTCATTCATGGCTGCCCAGAGCCAGTCGTCTCCGACACCGTTAACTCCTCCCTAGAGGACAGTCATCTCTGAGATTGTCTCTTCAACCGTGCCTGCGGCCAGCGCCCATTTTCCACCAACAACCATGCCAGTCGGGTTTCCGTGGGGGATGCCTCCCAACTTCATGCCTGAGGGTCCTGCACCCACCTTTGCTTCTCTGCCGGTATCTAGCCCAGACCTTGCCGTTCCTCCTCCTATCGTGCATACTATGCCCAGAGTAGACGACACCATCTATCATTCTGAGCCGTCTGAGGGCCTATATGTCTATGAAAATATGGATGCTATGAATGATCAATTTCTTGAGCTCCGCAAGGAATTAAAAACTCTTCGAGGAAAAGAGCTTTTCGAAAAGTCTGCTGTTGAACTCTATTTGATCCCTAGTGTCAAAATCCCTGTAAAGTTCAAGGTACCTGACTTTGAAAAGTACAAGGGAAATACTTGCCCTCTCAGCCACCTGTTCATGTATGCCAGGAAAATGTCGACTCAGACCGATAATGACCAACTTCTCATTCACTACTTCCAGGACAGTTTGTTCGGTGCTGCCCTAAGATGGTATATGGGCTTGGATAGCGCGAACATTCGATCCTTCAACGACCTTGGCGAGGCTTTCGTCAAGCAATACAAGTATAACGTGGATATGGCTCCCGATAGGGATCCATTGAGAGCCATGTCCCAGAAGGGCAAGGAAACTTTTAAAGAATACGCCTAGAGGTGGCGAGAGGTAGCAACACAGATTGTGCCCCCGCTAGAGGAGAAGGAAATGACCAAGATCTTTCTGAAAACCTTGAGTTCTTTTTATTACGAGCGGATGATTGCCAACGCTCCTTCTGACTTCACCGAGATGGTGAACATGGGGATGCGTTTGGAAGAGGGAGTCGGGGAAGGGCGCCTAACCAGAGAAGAAGGCTCTTCTACCAAACGGTATGGGACGTTTGGAAAGAAGAAAGATGGCGAGGCACATGTTGTGACCTCCCATGTTAAACCAAGAAGACCCTCGGTGAGGAGGAAGACCGTGCCTCCTGCCGGTAACCAGCACCAGGTGGCTCACATAGCACCTATTTTCAGAGACAATCAGCAGTATCAGCATCACAATAATAATCAACAACAAGAACATCTGCAATATCAACAACAACAGCACCGTCCTCAACAACAGGCCTACCAGCCTCGAAACAGTAATCAAGCCAGTACAAGCTATGAGAGGAAGAGGGTCGCCTTCGATCCTATTCCCATGATCTATGCCGAATTATATCCCTCTTTGATAGAGAGGAAATTGATTACTCCACGAGACCCACCGGCTATACCTACCAACCCTCAGTGGTGGTATAAGCCCAAATTACATTGTGTTTATCACTCCGGTGCTCCCGGACATGACGTGGAAAACTGCTACCCACTGAAGACCAAGGTTCAAGACCTTGTGAGATGTGGTATTTTGTGTTTCGAGGACGTAGGTCCTAATGTAAAGAAGAACCCATTGCCCGAGCATGGGAAATCTGTCAACATGGTCCAGGGTTATCCTGGTAAATACAAAGTCAAATTGTCAGCCATATTCGACAATCTCTGGTCGAGATACATAGACTGCTATGCGAGTACAGTCATTACGAGTACGACCACGACAGATGCCGAGTTTGCACTGTCAATCAAAGAGGATGTCGCCAAGTCCGCAAAGTTGTTCAAGAAATGCTAGATGAAGGAGTCATTGAGATACTTCAGAACAGAAATGTTGATGAAGATGCTGATGAAGTCAATGTAATTTCTTCGGTGTTTCGGATCCCTGAGCCTGTTATTATCAAGTATGATGGTAGCAAGCAAAAGGCTTCTCCTTCTTTGACCATTAAACTGGTTGGCCCTGTGCCATACTCTTCTGAGAAGGCGGTTCCCTATTACTACAATGCTGTAGCATTAGAGGATGGGAAAGAGGTGCCCTTGCCCTCTACCTCTGTTGTTAATATTGCTGACGTCAGCGGCTTGACCCGTAGCGGTTGTGTCTTCTCGGCTCCTCCGAAACCTCAAGCTGATGTTCGAAGGGCCGATGTGGCTGATTATGCTGAACGCCCGGTTGGGATTATTGTGAATGCTACGAATCCGGCACTTGTTTCCAAACCTGCCTCTACGTTGAGAACTCCTATCTCTGTTGGCCAGAATGGCAATGCGAAAGAAGATTGTGATGAGATGATGAGGCTCATCAAAAGGAGTGAGTATAATATGGTAGATCAACTTCTACAGACGCCATCCAAGATCTTTGTACTATCTTTGCTGATGAATTCAGAACCACACCGAGAAGCTCTACAGAAGGTGTTAGATGTGGCGTATGTAGATCATGATGTCACAATATAGCAATTTGACAGTATTGTTGCAAACATCACCGCTTGTAACAATTTAAGTTTTTGTGATGCTGATCTCCCCGAGGAGGGAAGAGACCACAACTTGGCACTACACATCTCCATGAGCTGTAAAGATGATGTCCTGTCCAATGTGCTGGTGGACACTGGGTCATCATTGAATGTGTTGCCAAAGTCCACTCTTTCAAAATTGTCATATCAGGGGCCTCCCATGAGGCAGAGTGGAGTGGTAGTGAAAGCTTTCGATGGATCCCGTAAAACTATGATTGGAGAGGTTGAATTCCCAATCAAAATTGGACCAAGTGATTTCCAGATCGCCTTCTAGGTCATGGACATTCACCCATGGTATAGCTATCTATTGGGCAGACCATGGATTCACGAGGCAGGCACTGTGACATCCACCCTACACCAGAAATTGAAGTTTGTCAAAAACAAGAAGCTGGTGGTGGTAGGGGGAGACAAGGCTCTCCTGGTTAGCCATTTGTCTTCCTTTTCTTACATAGATGATGAGGATGAAGTTGGAACTCCATTCCAAGCTTTATCTATTGCTGAGCCTATTAAGAAAGGAACTTCTTCATTTGCTTCCTATAAAGACGCTAAGTTGGCCATTGAGCATGGTGAAACTGCTCGATTGGGGCAAATGATTAAGCTGGAAGACAACAAATCCCGGGCTGGCATAGGGTATTCTTATGGCATCTTCAATAAGCATGGGCTATTCAAGAGTGGTGGATTCATCCACACCGGTCAAGATGAGGAAGCTGCTGCTATTATGGAAGAGGAGGAAGAGGAGGATTCTGGAAAATTTGTCATCCCTGGAGGGGTCCGCAACAATTAGGTCGCTGTTGATGTTCCAACGGTTATCCATAAGTCAAAGTAATGTTCATTGTGTTTAAAAACCCTCCTCCCATTCCAAAAGGAGGAGTGATGACAATTTTGGCTCATAAATACAATGATATTTTCATTTAATAAATTCATGTTAAATGTTTGTTTTCCAATTATTTTCCCTTTTCACTTTTGCATGAAATTGGTGATCACATAAAACCCTAAAAATAAGAATAAAATCAATCTTTTCATCTGTATAATGATTTGCCTAGTTTGAATTCTAAATTCTTTTATATCCAAAATCATTATGCAGGTTGATCAAACCCATTGAACATAATGATCCAACATCATCTCCCAACTTTGAGTTCCCTGTATTAGAAGCAGAAGAAGATGATGTTGAAGAGATTCCTGATGAGATTACCCGTGTGCTTGAGCACGAGGAGAAGATCATTCAGCCGCATCTTGAGAATCTGGAAACAATCAACTTGGGGTCTAAAGATTGTGTTCACGAAGTGAAGATTGGGGCACTCCTGGAAGAATCTGTTAAGAAGGGGTTGATTGAGTTGCTACGAGAATATGTCGACGTCTTTGCCTGGTTGTATGAAGACATGCCTGGTTTAGATACTGATATTGTGCAACATTTCCTAGCTTTGAAGCCTGAGTGCGTGCCTGTGAAGCAGAAGCTCAGAAGAACTCATCCTGATATGGAAATGAAGATCAAAGAGGAAGTTCTGAAGCAAATTGATGCAGGGTTTCTGGTGACTTCTACATATCCTCAATGGGTGGCCAATATTGTGCCCGTGCCTAAGAAAGATGGAAAAGTCCGAATGTGTATGGACTATAGAGACTTGAATAAAGCTAGTCCGAAAGATGATTTCCCTATACCACATATTGATATGTTGGTAGATAATACAATTAAATTCAATGTCTTCTTATTTATGGACGGATTTTTCGGATATAATCAGATTAAGATGGCACCCGAGGATATGGAGAAGACAACATTCATCACACCTTAGGGAACATTATGTTATCGAGTGATGCCTTTCGGTTTGAAGAACGCCGGAGCCACGTATCAACGAGCTATGACTACCTTGTTTCATGATATGATGCACAAAGAGATCGAGGTATATGTTGATGATATGATTGCAAAGTCAAGAACGGAAGTTGAACATGTTGAGCACTTGTTGAAGCTTTTTCAGCGTTTGAGGAAGTATAAGCTTCGTCTGAATCCTAACAAGTGTACATTTGGAGTCCGTTCCGACAAGTTATTGGGCTTTATTGTCAGCGAGAGAGGTATTGAGGTTGATCCTGCAAAAGTCAAAGCAATACAAGAGATGCCTGCGCCCAAAACTGAGAAGAAAGTCCAAGGTTTTCTTGGCCGCTTGAATTATATTTCCAGATTTATATCCCACATGACTGCCACATGTGCACCAATATTCAAGCTCCTCCGGAAAGATCAGTCTCATGATTGGACCGAGGATTGCCAAAAGGCCTTTGACAATATTAAAGAGTATTTGTCTGAGCCTCCGATTTTGTCTTCGCTTGTGGAAGGGAGACCATTGATTATGTATCTAACAGTTCTTGAAGACTCAATGGGTTGTGTCCTTGGTCAGCAAGATGAATCGGGAAAGAAAGAATATGCTATATACTACCTGAATAAGAAGGTCACCGAGTGTGAGTCTCGATACTCGATGCTTGAGAAAACATGTTGTGCTTTGGCTTGGGCTGCTAAGCGCTTACGCCAATATATGTTGAATCATACGACTTGGTTGATATCCAAAATGGATCCAATCAAGTATATCTTTGAGAAGCCTGCTTTAACTGGGAGGATTTCCCGTTGGCAGATGTTTTTATCTGAGTATGATATTGAGTATCGAGCTCAGAAGGCTATAAAAGGTAGTATCTCGATTGACCATTTGGCACATCAACCAATTGACGATTATCAGTCATTTCAGTATGACTTCCCGGATGAGGAAATTATGTATTTGAAAATGAAAGACTGTGATGAGCCTACGCTCGATGAAGGGCCAGAGCCTGGTTCCCGATGGAGCATGGTGTTTTATGGCGCTGTGAATCAATATGGAAATGGTATTGGGGCAGTGATTATTACTCCTCAGGGCACACATTTTCCTTTTACAGCAAGGCTAACTTTCAAATGCACGAATAATATGGTTGAGTATGAGGCTTGTATTATGGGATTGGAAGAATGTATTGATCTTAGGATCAAGCATCTTGATGTTTATGGTGATTCGACTCTTATTGTTAATCAGATTAAGGGTGAATGGGAGATGAATCAGCCCGGCCTCATCCCATATAGAGATTATGCGAGGAGGATTTCAACGTTCTTTACTGAGATTGACTTCCATCATATTCCTCGGGATGAGAATCGGATGGAAGATGCTCTTGCTACACTTGCTTCAATGATTGTGGTAAAACTTTGGAATGAAGTTCCCAATATCACTATGATGCGCTTGGACAGACCAACTCATGTATTTGCAGTAGAGGAGGTGCAAGATGATAAACCATGGTATTATGATATCAAGTGTTTTCTTCAGAGCCAGATTTACCCGCCTGGGGCATCTGTGAAAGATAGAAAGACTTTGAGGAGATTATCAGGTAGTTTCTACCTCAATGGCGATGTGCTTTACAAGAGAAATTTTGACATGATTCTGCTCAGATGCGTGGATAGACACGAAGCAGACCTGTTAATGATTGAGGTCCATGAGGGTTCGTTTGGTACTCATTCCAACGGACATGCCATTTCTAGAAATATGTTGAGAGCAGGCTACTATTGGCTGACAATGGAGTCTGACTGCTGCAAATATGTGAAGAAATGCCACAAGTGTCAGATTTATGCGGATAAGATTCATATTCCCCCGACACTTCTGAATGTGATTTCATCACCACTGCCCTTCTCCATGTGGGGAATTGACATGATTGGCATGATAGAGCCGAAAGCATTCAACGGTCACAGATTTATTCTCGTAGTAATTGATTACTTCACCAAGTGGGTCGAAGCGGCGTCATATGCAAATGTGACCAGGCAGGTGGTTGTGAAGTTTATCAAGAATCAACTCATATGTCGTTATGGTGTGCCGGATAAGATCATTACTGACAATGGATCTAACTTGAACAACAAAATGATGAAAGAGCTGTGTAGCGAGTTCAAAATTTCACATCATAATTCTTCAAGATGAATGGGGTTGTTGAAGCTGCTAATAATAATATCAAGAAGATTGTCCAGAAGATGGTTGTTACGTACAAAGATTGGCATGAGATGTTGCCATTTGCTTTGCATGCGTATCGTACATCTGTCCGCACTTCAACAAGGGCAACCCCTTTCTCTCTTGTTTACGGCATGGAGGCCGTGCTCCTAGTAGAGGTGGAGATCCCATCAATGAGAGTCTTGATGGAAGCCAAGTTGACTGATGCTGAATGGGTTCAGAGTCGTTATAACCAACTGAATTTGATAGAAGAGAAGAGATTGACTGCCATGTGCCATGGTCAGTTATATCAGTAAAGGATGAAGAAAGCCTTTGATAAGAAGGTCAAGCCTCGTGTGTTCCGAGAAGGTGACCTCGTGCTCAAGAAAGTCTTGTCTTTCGCACCCGATTCCAGGGGCAAGTGGACTCCAAACTATGAAGGTCCATATGTTGTCAGGAGAGCCTTTTTAGGCGGCGCTTTGATACTTACAGCTATGGATGGGGAGGATTTCACTCGTCCTTTGAATTCAGATGCAATCAAGAAATACTTCGTATAAAATTAAAAACAGAATAGCTCGCATAGTTGAAAACCCGAAAGGGCGGCTTAGGCAAAAAAATGAGCCTCTCGGTGGATTGAAAACCCGAAAGGGCGATCCAGGAAAAAGTTAGAGACATAAAAAATGAATATGTATCCCGCTAGATTGAGTACCTCATCCTGGGGCAATCTAGGCAAAATTTAGGGATTTGGCAAGTAACTGCATCCTGACAAGACTTTGTTCTACAAGCTGTCATCTGCCAGAGATTCTCGCTCAGTCATTATCAATTGAAGTTTCAAATACATGGGTTCATAGTTGGTGGAGAAATGGTCATTATGTTCAATGTAGCCCTTTTCCAATATATATCACCAGTTTCAAATTTGTGAAGATCTATGGAGTCTTTCCATTAGCAGACTACCATCCCATCAAATAAATTTGAGCCTCTATCCAATTATTTGCACTCTTATTTGTTTCTATTTAACAAATGTTTTGCATGTTTTAATGGAGAAATATCATTGTTTAAATAAATGAATTTTTCATAATTTGTTTTTAAACAAAGTGAGCGATCACGATGATAAAAGGATACTTGGGATATCTTCAGTGCTCTCCCAAAGATGGCATGATCCTCAACAGGGTAAGACATTTGTTCATATTCCCGACATGATTGTATCCTCTTCCTTCAAAGCCTGTTTGTGTTTTCCTCCCGAGCAGAATGGTTGAAGAAGAGGTTTATCTTTCCTTAAGCAGAGTAATGATCCTTCTTCCTCAGCAGATGTGATTTCGTCGGTAGTACGATATATGGTGGTGACCCTGGAAACTGTTGTTTGGTGGTTGTTCCCCACAGAGTTCCACCCTCCCCTATGATGATTTCCCCAGTAAAGTTGATTCTACGACAGGTTTTATCGGCATGTTGATCATGTCCCCAGAGTGGAGTGGTTGATGCTCATTCCCTTGCAGAGATATTTGTTTCCTGGTATCTCTTGCCCTCATCAAAATGGATGTTCTCCAGTGGGCCTGGCTTTCTCTCGAGAGATGTAGTATCGGATGTTTGTCCATTGATCGTCGGACCTGTTTATGTTAGATATGTCTGTCAGCATTCATCATACACAAACCACACATATATGCATATAATTTTAAAAACATTCAAACATTCATGTCGCATTATTTGCTATAAATACCTTTGTTTCTTGTCTCCTGCTATTCGGTGATACATAGTTCACCAAGCAGATGTTTGTGTCTGGTCTCCCCATGTATAGTCAGCCCCATAAGCAGAAAGCGTCTATCCTTCCTTCCATATTCCCCACTGAGTTATGTCCTCCACCTCGAAAATTAGGAAAAAACTTGTGACTTGGCATAATAGACAATTGTCTATTAGGGGAAGGATGGTTCTTTTGAATGCAATATTGACTAAGATACATATTTTGTTCTCTTCCATCTATAAATCTCCCAGGGCTATTATTAAGAAAATCATTTTGTTACATAGAATGTTTCTTTGGGGCGGAGAAAAAGAAAAAAATAAAATAAATTAGGTGAGTTGGTCTAAGGTTTTCAAGGTGAAGGAGGAAGGTGGTATTGGAGTTAAACATTGCGGAAGCATGGTGATACAAAGATTCACTTTGGTGGAAGGATCTTTGCGTAGTAGGAGAACCAAAGGAAATAACTCAGGAGCAGTGGGTCTTAAATTCCATCTCTTGTAAGCTTGTAAATGGCAGCGACATTATTTCTTGGAAGAATAACTGGCTCAAATATGAATTGTTGTAAGTACAGTTTCTTGCGTTGTTCATCTCTATAAACTCGGGCAACTCAAAAACTTAGTGACATTGGATAGTGGTTCTAGGATGCTTGGAGGTAGAAACTAGCTTCAACTTGTAGGTGATCGATTATGCTGGTGTCGGATCAACAAACAAATATCTTAGCTCAAGAAACAGAGTTACTAGCATTGATGCATGATGTTGTTCTGGTTTAGGGAAATCTTGATGTATTTGTTTGGTGTAGGCACAAAGATGGATTATCGGTTAATGCTTGTTACCGGCATTTGAGGAAAGTCTCGAATGGAGTCATGTTTTAGAGGATATTATGAAAAAGGACTTGGCAAACTTTTGGAAATCAAAGGTTCCAAGTAAAATTCATAATTTTGGGTGGAGAACAATTATAAATAGCTTACCAACAAGGGAAGAATTGGCTAGATGAAGGGTTATCGAAGGCGTTCACAGTTCAGTCTGTACATTGTGCTTTGATGGATTTGATGAAGTGGAACATATTTTTAATACTTGTGTTGTCACCAGTTTTCTTTGAAAGATGTTTATGGCGTGGTTAGGTGTGGTTTTCGAAAGTTGATTAGGTTCCTTACGCACCTTCTTGTGTTTGTTATTGTCGAGCTTAAAATCTAAGTTTACTTTTGATTTCAATTGGATCTTTGGACTATCTTTTTGTTGGGGAATTTAGTTCAGTAGAAATTTAATTTTATTCAGGGGGGGGGGGGAGTCTTATAAGATTTTAATGTGTTAGGGTTGATTAAATTTTTATTGTGAGAGTGGTTAGTGGTTTTTAACAATTCTAGTCGAGTCTTAGATTGGTTAGTTTGGCGTGTCAACCTGACTGATTTCCTTTGTTATGGAGGCATCATCGTCTCTTTTCTCGTAGGATGGTTTTGTATCTTGTATATTGGGTTGAGCATCCCTTGTGTTTTTTTTATTTAATTTTCGATTGCTTATAAGAAAATATAGAGTATTTAGTGTAAAGTTCAATGTTATCATACATATAGTAATACATGTAACATATAATTTTGTGTACCAGTCTTTACTAATTATGGAAGATAAAGAATATGATTCCTTATCAATTTAGCATATTAATGGTGTGTTGATATTGATATGAAGATTTTCTATTTTCATTTTTTTGTTAGTACTAAGAAATTTAATCATTTAACTTAGTTTTATGGCGTTTCCTCATTAATTGAAAATAGTTTTCCTCAATAATATTAAGTTTGAAAAGTGGTTCAATATCCAAATAAATACAAGATATACAACATAAGAAAAAAATAAAAGAACAATTTGTTCGCCTCGTGTTATATATCAGAGCGACTCCCACTATAGACTCGATCAACAGGAAACTAAAGAGGCACACCATTATTCTCTAGATCAAACTCCTACAATGGCACCTAATTGTCTGTACTCCAAAGTAGAGCAAGCCCAACAACACAAAAAAGGGGGTGGGAATATATTCAATTAATAATTGGTGCACAAAAAATCATGGTATATTCACACATCATAAATCATACACATATTAAACATACATCACAACATGACATATTCATATTTCACCCATATCATAATTAATCACCAACCATTTTTACAAGAAATACGAAGCTCTGAATTTTTTCATTGTACCTTGCGAATACGTAGGCATAGAGTTTTGAAACCCTGGAGAAAGCAATAATAAAAAAACTAACATTTTCCCTCTTTAATACTTTTGTAATAAACAAAAAGATTGCAAACATTCCCTTAAGAGCACTTAACCCTAGCCTATTATGGATGTGAGGGGTCCTAATACCTTCCCCTCGCATAACTGACTCCCGAACCCTCGGTTGGAACAAGTTTGGTTCTACAATTATCCTTAAGTTTTAATGATAACAAAGTGTAGTGAATAATTTTGTACTCTAACTATTTTGCTAAGTGAGTAGAATATTGGAAACAGACCCTGACTTTGAAGATGTCCAGAATCTAAACAAAAGGATAAAAGTGTTTGTACAGCCAAGTCAACTCTAATGTATTAAAAGTCAACATTTCTAAAATTCTCAGAACCCGGTACTCTAAAGACTCTGGAGTCTCACCAAAGTTCAGAAAACTAACTGGGATCTCTATTGAAGCTTCAATCCACTTGCATAAGAAACCTCTGACTAGAAGATACATATCTAATTGTCAAAGATGTTTGATGTGAAAAAACTACAAAATAATATATACTTTCTTTACAAAGGACTCTACTTTGTACTAAAGAATATTCTCATGTTCCATCATCTCTAACTCTCTGCTACATGCGTCACTCTATAATTGCATATGAAGTGACCTTCATACAACATTCAAATATAGGATCTTCCATCTTCACCTCCCAACGGATCTATTTTCTTCTATATAAAGAGGTTTTTGAATATTGAAGAAAAAAATAAGATTGATATACACAAGCAGTGAAAAATCATCAACAATTCACACTCAGAATACGTGTATAGAAAAATATAAAATAAGTGTTTCTCACAGTTCTACACTTAGAACAAAAACTCATTGAATATTCTTGTTAAGTGTAATACTTAGTTTAAACATGTGTATCTGCTTGTTGAACCATCTTATAAACATAAAAACTTGTTATTGTAACTTTAATTGTATTCCTCAAGCAATCCGGTTGGTCAGGCTCTTGAGAAGTCATGAACAAGTAGTCATTGAGAATTAAATCTCCTTAAGAGACCAGGTTAGTGTCGGGGCGTGAAAAATACCCGAGCATATCACGCGCTCGAATTAACAACAGATTCGCCACCGAAATTTATTTGTTCCAAAGGAACGCAAAAATATTGATAAAACCAACAAAAGAAAATAAAAATGATCATCGCAACCAAGAGCGGATTCGGGAGTCAGCTATGTAAGGGGAAGTTATTAGCATTCATCACATCTGTTGTACTTAATGGGTCGAGTGTTAGCGTGATATTTTCATTTTCTATGTTCTACTTATTAAGCGAGAAAGAAAGAGAAAAAATATTATAGGGTTTTTTATTCATGTGGATAGCAAGTTCTCCTACATATCTATAGGTACGATGGAGAACTAAAGGCTACGTAGTTATTTATAGAAAAGAACCCTTTGTTGGTTTCTTTTAAGAAGTGATCCTTTAGAGATATCAAGTGGTTAAACCTTTGTTTGTTGCTCGTTCTTAAAGGCGGGAGCCTTGGTTTGTTTCACGTTGTTATAGATAAAACATACTCGTCTTTGAAAAGGTTTTCAAAGACATACAAGGGAGAAAAATAAGATGTTTCATGGGTTATGTTGCTTTTAGGTAAAATATGCATTCAAACAGGGAGCTCTATAGAAATATACAAATACTCGGGAAGGGAAGATTTCTAAACCCAATCATTTTCTTTTTCATCCAAAAGTTGTTATGAAATCTTATGGAGAACTAAGTTAAAGTTTATTAAAAGGAAGGTGATTATTTACACATGGAGCTCTATAGTAGTGCACAAATAATCGGGAAGAGAAGAGGTCTAAACTCAACCACCTTTCTTTTTATTACAGTTTATTAAGAAAATGATTTTGAAAATGGACGACTTGTCGTTAGCTCAATTGTTTGAAGTTGATTATGAAAGGAGTTTGATGTAAGCGGAAGAGATACTTGACATTGGATCAAGTACTCGCGTTATGGAACATGGTTTGATTAAATCTAAATTGATGGACGATAAACGAAAGTGGTAATATTATTACAAACCATGGGAGAGGTATACATTTTGTTGAATAGAGATATAATAAAGTGATTAAAATACAAGCCCATTAAACAAGTAAACAAGTGAATCATCAATTAATCAATTAATTAAAAATTGATTAAATTAATTAATTAAACTAATAAAAATGAATTTGCAAAACTAAGCAATCTTAATTAATATAATCAACTAAATAAAAAAATATTTACTTAATTGATTAATCGTAAAGAGCAAGGAACTCATTGTAAAAAGACCCAAGAGCAAGGGACCGGAAATAAATTGAAATTGAGAGCACTCTATTTAGATCCACACTAATTTAAAGTGAATTCATGTAGGAATCACTCTATAAGAAGTTGAGAAAAATTAATATTTCGAATTTTAATTTATATATATATATATATATATATATATATATATATATATATATATATATATATATATATATATATCTCACATTCGCATTAGAACCGGATGAATGAAATGACATACTATACTAAAAAGCATTTATGAGACCTATAGATCATAGGAACAAATGATTAAAAATGCAAACTGTAGACAAGAAACAAAACAAAACAAAACGTGACTAAAACTTTACACGGAGAATGGCGGTGCAGATTATGGTGGCCCAATGGTTTGTTTGCCAGAATGTTTCGAACGGAAGGAGTATGTTGGTGTAGTGTGTTTGGAGCTAGAAATATGCGAGGGATTTTCGGTGGTGCGTGTAGTCTAGGGTGGCCGGATGAGGTGTCTCGCGCGGATGACGGAAATTTGTGTTATGGCTGAGATGGGCGGTGAAAGGTTAGCACCGACGACAGTTGTTTGTTTGGTTTTCAAAAGTTGGAAGTGGAAAGTTAGGTGGTGATGGTTTCGGTTGGGTTAAGGTGGTGGAGGTGAAGATTTTTAATGGTGTTATGAAGTTGTTCTTTATGGAGGTTTGAGGTGATGTGAGTGTGTGGCTGTGGTGGTTCGCTGGAAAACACACAGCTGAGTTAGTGTTGTTTTGTTAAGGTGTTGTTGTGTTGTTTGAAGTGGAGGTGAAGAGTGGTAGAGGAGAGTGATAGTGGAGGAAGGAAAAAAAGGAAAAAAAGGAAAATAGTAGAAGAAAGTGGAAAGGGATCAATTCTGAATTCTTTCTTTTTCAGTTGTGAGAGAGAGGAAGTAATGTAAGGCAATTTGGTTTTATGTCAAAAATGAATAAAACCATTTTTCTCATTCTCCCTCACCCAAGTCCACGAGTCAGAGAGAGAGAGGACTAATATTTTCTTTTCATCTGTTTTTTTAAAAACTATTTTATTTTATTTTTAATTTTGATTGGTTAACAGGAATGGGTGAAGATAGCAATTGTGAACTCTTTATTATTTGGAATCAATGGCCAGGATTAACACAAACAAACACATCTTACCAATTAAATTAAAATGTCAAAAAGATCATCTTCGATATTTCTAATAATTAAAATGGATTTAAATGCAATAAAATAAATAAAAACTAAATCTTTTTAAAATAGAGCAAATAAAAATAAATTATTTATTTATTTACCTCTATTTTTTTCTGAATATTTTGATAAAAAAACAAAAATAAAAGGGATTAAAATGAATAAAATTTGGACCAAAAAAAAGTGCGAAAAAATAAACAAAATGCGTTAGAATGATCTATGCGAAATATACTTTTAGAAAACAGAAAGGTTTTTATCAAATTTTTTAATAAAAAAAATGACCGGTTGAGAAGGGTTAGACGGATCCAAATGTGATCGCAAACTGGATCCAAAAAATAAAACAAGCACACTTGGTTGAACTACGCGAACCGTAAATCAACAAAACCGACGTTTGCAAGTCCAATCTTTCAATTTTTCTCCCGCTAAGTTTACGCTCATTTGAGAAAAGATTCAATCGGTAAATCTATAAAATCGAAATTTTGTTTTGATCGATATTTTAAGCATTATGCTAAAAGAAATGCATGCTATAATGTGCAGATAATTCAAATGTCTTGTGAATGCATTGATTTATGATCGGGGGTCAAAATTTGGATATGACAGTTGCCTCTATTTAAATATCTTTAATTGAAGGATATGAAGAACTCATGTCTTGAAATCATCATGGTGAAAGATAGTTTAAATACCAAGCAGATCTAAATTTTGTCCTTTTAAGAAATGAAATGATACACTATAGTTATGAAATATACTAGGGTTAATGAACGAATATGCTAAGATTAAAAAATACTCTTGATTTCTTAATCATCGGGTGATATGAATGAATGATGTTGGATTAATAAATACTATGGACTTCTTAATCATCAGATGATATGAATGAATGTAGTGGAATTAAGAAGTACTCTTGATTTTTTAATCACCAGATGATATGAATAAATGCAGTGGAATTAAGAAATATTATTATTTCTTTATCGTCAAATGCTATGAAAATTTACTGGGAACTCGGGAGTTAATGCTTCTTTAATAATGGGTAGATCTATGGGAATTAGAAGGTCATATTCAGTTGCTCTTGATTGACAATAGACTTTTTTAGTGTTGGCTAATCATGTTCCTCCGCTTCTTGTCGAAGGTATATCTCGACAAACATGTAAATATGTTATACAACTTTGTAGGGGGTGGATTTGTTATGAAGTATGTTTGATTGTTCTCTGATCACTCTTTGTTGAAGGTAGACTCTCATGGGGTAGAAATGATCATATTCAGCTGCTCTTGGCTAACAATAAACTCCTTTAGGGACTGAAAATATCATGTTTAGTTACTCCTTATTGCTTGGATCTAATAGAGAGAGATCTTTGCCTCATGAATTAAGTGAGGAAAGTTGCTTTCTCAAGTTTTCTACATGGATCTAGCACAAAGAGATCTTCTCCTTTCATTGAAATTGAAAACCTTTATCTAACACAAAAAGATCTTTATACTATAGATATTTGAAACACTTATACTTAACACAAAGAGATCACCGCATTGTTGGGCATGATATTCCGTTCTAACACAAAGAGAACGTGGTGATGCTAAAATGGATACTTGGATCTAACAGAAAGAGATCCTCGTACACTAGAAGTAGAATGTCCGATCTAACCCAAAGAGATCACCATTTTGTGGATGATTAATGTTCAGATCTAACACGAAGAGATCTAAATAACCTTTACAAAATTGATATTCTTATCTAACACAAAGATATTGTTATACTGTCAAGAAGATGATGTTGAATATGACACAAAGAGATCCTCGCTCGGTTGAAAAAGAATGCTTAGATCTAACACTTAGAGATCCTCGCCTACTGAAAATTGATCTTCACACTTGACACAAGGATTTCTAAACGACCCTGAAAATTTTGGAAGCTCTGGCCTAACACAAATAGATCGACGTTGAAGAAACTCTAATTTAACATAACGAGATCGTCATTGATGAGAAGAAACTCCCATCTAACACAAATAGATCGTCGTTATGTAGAAAATGATGCCCAGATCTAACACAAAGAGTCCTTCACATTCTGAGAATAATAATGTTCTGATTTATCACATGTATACCTTTACACAGTTGAAAATATTGTGCAAATCTAACACAAAGAGATCTTTGTTGAAGAAACTCTAATATAACACAAAGATTGTTGCCCTTGTTGAGAAGAAAATGTTGATTTAACACATAGAGATCTTCACTCTGTTGAAAGTTGATGTTCAGACCTAACACAAAGAGATGTTCGCTTTTTGAATGTTCTAATCTAACACAAAGAGATCTTCACCTTACTGAAATGGATGCTCAGACCTAACACAAAGGGATCTAAACAACCTTCTTGAAATTATAATGCTTTGATCTAACATAAAGAGATCTTCACACTGCTGAAAAATGATTCTTAGATCTAACATAAAGAGATCTTGGCACTGCTGGTAAGAATCTTCGATCTAACATAAAGAGATCATCACCCTGCTGAATATGATGCTAAGATCTAACACAACGAGATCTTAGCACTACTGGTAAGAAGATTCGATCTAATACAAAGATATCATCACCCTAAAAATGATGCTCCGATATGACAAAAATAAATCATCGCACCTCCAAAAATGATGCTAAGATCTAACACAAAGATATCTTGGCACTATTTGTAAGAAAGGTCGATCTAACACATAAAGATCATCACACTGTAAAAAAGAAACTCTATTCTAACATAAATAGATCTGTACATTCTAGAGATAGATGCTCGGATATAACATAAAGAGATCCTCGCCTTCTTGAGAAGTTAAATGTTCCGATCTAACACAAAGAGATCGTCTCCCTGTTGATAAGAAAAATCAATCTAACACACAAGGATCGTCACACTTCCGAAAAGAAACTCTGATTTAATACAAAGAGATTATTGCCCTTGAACAAGAATGCTTGGATCTAACATACAGAGATCGTTACTCTGGTTAAAAGTTAATGTTCAGACCTAATATAAAAGAGTTCCTCACATGCCGAAATGATGGTTCGATCTATTACAAAGAGATCTTAGCAAAGTTAAAATAATGCCCGGATCTAACACAAAGAGGTCCTGGCATTATTGAGAATTTGAATGTTCTGATCTAACACAAAGAAATCTTCACATTGCTGATGTTGAATTATGTTGATCACTGTCTGCCTGGAAGTTGGTGCTTATATCAAACATAAAGATTATCTGAGGAATGAGAAGATCCTGAAGACTTTCTAGGGAATGAAAGGTTAATACTAACTTGTTGGAGTTATGTCATAGTTTGAGTTCCGCTGCGGGTTTGTTAACTTTAATGTATGAAAGTATGTGTGTTTTGTTTGAGCAACATCCTAAAGTTTGAATTTCTCTTTTATATTAAGAGTCGGGGTTTAGGGTGTTATAGTAAGGGCATCAGACACATGCCATATTGGTTGCGTAAATGTTTTTCACTTCAGGGGTGAAGTACTGCTAAATTTAAAGACTAACCTACATTCGGATAGAAATTGTCCATTATGCATTCATTAATATACACTAACATAGTCTCCATAATTTTTTCATTCACATTGGGGTACTAGAATACTTCATCTGAATGTTCAAGGATTTGTTTCCCCAATCACACCAGGTTTTCATCTCTTTCAAAAAATAAAAAGTTACAACCACGCGCATGACACCATGATTGTTCCTTTAACCACTACCTAATTTTTTTCATCACTAGGACCAGAATATCTATGACACTTGTAAGTTTGGGCCACCCTAACCTAAACAATTTTCATCAAGAGGGTTTTTACTTCTAAAGATGACACCTCTAGGTTTAGTAGGTTTATTCTCCCAGCTTCGGTCTAAGTCGACGCATAAATGGTTTCATCTTTAATTCTTAAATCAATGAATGCTATGCATGTGTTTTCTATGTTGGAAATAACTAAAAACTCTAATGCAAAAAATAGGAAAAGGTGAGAAATAAGAACCTTGAATATTTTTGTAGGTTAGGGATAATGGAAAACAAATTTCCAAGAACAAAGAATTTGAAATTTAAAACGTCGCACAAACAACAATCTTGTAGATTCTGGAGATAAAAAAAAAAAGAAATGAAAATTACATAATGGGAATCCCGATAAATTAAAACTAAAACAATTGAGATAAAAAACAGAGAAAAATAGTCAATAATGTTTATAAGAAACAGAGGTAAAAAGAAAAGAAACCTACATTAGTTTCAATATTTATAAGCTTAACAAACACTAAGATCCAATATATATATATATATATATATATATATATATATATATATATATATATATATATATATATATATATATATATATATATATATTATATATATATATATATATATATATATATATATATTATATATAATAGAGAGAGAGAGAGAGAGAGAGAGAGAGAGATTATTCAAATAAAAGGAATTAGAGATTCGACAGATTTGCAAATTTATGGGATTATTTCAGAGATTGAAATTTGGGGTTTTATGATAAAATTGGATTTAGGAGGATTATTCGACTGATTGAAGGCAGGATAACGTAAATGGAAAGCACAATTATCTTACTTTAAATGTTGTGACTGTTGTTCGGGATTATTCAAGTGCAAGGTTCATGCATTTTTATTATTCAACCTCATTGAGAGTTTTACTAAAATTTGTATTTTGTTTTTTATATTATTTGTAAATTTCGACACTTTTCATGTTGTTTCTACAATCTATATCGAATAATATATATTGGACTTGAGACTTCACACATAAGAGGGGACTTAATTGTGTGGTTTGAAAAAAACGTGGTTGTAAAAAACTTTAGGAAATAAAATCAGAGTTTTAAACTATTTTAAAAACTATACAGCGAAAAATAAAATGCAGAAAATAAATTGGGAAAATAAAACGAGTTAAGAGAAAAGAAAACACCAAGCGTTATTAATGTTCGTTCAAAACAAAAAGACACATTCCTCTCCCCATGGATTGATCTTGAGGGTTTCCAATAATACTTTGAGAGCTTTTAGTATGAAAGACTCGTGAACCCCGTTATAAAAGGATATGGTGATTGATCTTAAATCATAATATACAAGATGACGGATGTGTGCGTTTGCGTATTTTCTTCATAATAAGCTCGAGAGTGAAAGGGACAATCTTCCTTCCCAAAGGATGGATCTAAGCACTTAGTATTCTCTCCACAAACACAAACCTTGGAGCGGTTAGTCTTCAAGTTCTATAACCTTTGAGCTAAATACCTTGGTTTTAACGGGGATAACTAAAACCTATAAGATTTTAACACCGGGCTGATCTCAAACCTATGAGATTTTATCACATGTTGATCTCCAACCTAAACTAGGACTGAAATACCCAATCTCACAAATGTTTTTTACGTGTTTAGCTATAACCCAATAATATCCCTAATTGGACAGTATTTAACCAAGGTATACACAAAAACTTCCCTTGGTGAATTTTACAATTTTACCCATTCTAGAATTAAAGAGTTGATCTTACTCACAAAAGGACTTTTCTCACAAAAACACTTGCAAAAAGCATAGCGGGAGAAAGTTACAGAAATGTTTATATATATATATATATTATATATATATATATATATATATATACTATATATATATATATATATATATATATATATATATATATATATATATATATATACATATATATATATATATATATAGAGAGAGAGAGAGAGAGAGAGAGAGAAAGAGAGAGAGAGAGAGAGAGATGAAAGTGTCAAAACAATATTCTAGATGATTTGAAATGAGAAATGAAACCTTTATTTATATGTATGAAGTTGACTCAAAAAGGAAATTTCATTTACGTATTTTCTAACAATCTAATTGATTAACACCTATGCCTAACCGATCTGAAGATGAAAATAATCGTTTGTAAGTTCCATAAAAGGAATTTTTATGTTTCTAGTTGTTGCACAAAATCAAGGCGCCTTCAAGATACCTTAGACCTTAAGTTTGAACATTTCTTGTAACAACCCGTATAATATATATCTAGGATAATATTATACAAGTGTTATTATTTGCTATTGACACAATCATAAGTTCTTATGGGCATTATTATATACATATGTCCAAACTAAAAACATCGAAGAGACATGTCATACAATAAGTCCTAAGAACAAAATCTAAGAACTATGTACAATATCTTCATTGTACACAAATTCACAACAGAAGATCACAATAATCAACACCCCTTGGAACATCAGTAGACGACTCCTCATGAATTCAACCTGCAAGGAATATCTGAAAAATAACAACGATAATGGGATGAGATACTAATCTTAGTGAATTCTCCTATCTTATGGGTTCACTCACCTCTACAGGGTTTCTACTCGATTCTAACTAAAGTATTCACCTTCCGTTACTTGTGCATCACTCGCACCTTATAACTAGGACTTGAGTAACTAAGGGATAATCGCGATGTATAGAAACATATCACTTGAGTTCACATAACTCAATAAATCACTATTCGGATTCATGAAACATCAATCCCCGAACAGACTTACGTCTAATCCAGGCTCGGTTCATGCATGCTCGTATGATTCGACTCTCACGGTGGATATCGGGTTCTCTATGAGGCTTAATCCTCAGTTCAAGCGACCTTCACTCGTACGGGCCTCTAAGACACTTAGGGTATCTTTCACCGTATGGACCTCTAACCCACTTAGGTGTCCACCTTTCCCCTATGTCCTCCATAGTTGGGGATCAAACCCAATTGAGGCACGAATCATTGGTGTCACATCCCCACTTACCGCTTTACCTAAGCCCTTGAAATGGTATGTGCATAATCACAACTAATTTTGAATATGTGATTAATTCTCAACAACAAATAGGACTTTCGGAGCAAGGCTCCTCACCAAAATATCAAACCAATTCTCATGGTGTTCGTCAAATACTAGGTAATCACATCCACTCATTCACAAAGTATTCCACATGTTCCATACAATGCATATTGATTCATAATCAAGAGAATACTTGTTTGTGATACACACCAAGGTATCATTATGTCCAAGCATCACCATATACGCATTTCTATAACCTAGATTATCTTTCTAAGTCATTCTCCTAGTTATACTCCTAGGTTTCTTCACTCATCTTTATAAAGTTTTAATCATATTATTTCACATCCAACAACATCCAATAAATTTATAACATACACATTAGCATATCAAAATATCATACAAGAAACACACATAGTAGCATAACATGTCACAATAAACCCTAGGCATATCTGGCTCACAACATACTCATCATTATCTTAGGTTATTTAAGTTGTTATACACAAACAAGTCAAACATAATCAAAGAATACAATTATCACTATCCTCTACCAAGAATTTTTGGTTAGTTCATGGTCTCTCATTACCATGCAATATCTCATTGGATTAGCTCTCCAAAAGCTTCAAGTCTCATATCAATTAGATTCGCGGTTCTTAAATTATGGTGAAAACAAGAACCATGTATTCACTCAAGAAAACAAAAACTCATTATATATATTTCCTTCCTTTCTTTCCTTCTCTTTTTCCTTTTCCTGATAACTCTCATTCTCTCTTCTTCTATTATTATCCTCTTTTCTTACCAACTTCTACTCTTTTTTATCCACCGCACATACATATACTATATAATATATAATATATAGTATTAAGTAGTGACATAAAATATCTCAATTGATATTTTATCTTCTAGTACCAATTTACCAATTATTAGTGTTACCAAGAATATCCCCTCTTGTACTTATTAATAAAGGTCAGTCTCTTTTAATAAGGATTGATCTCTTTAGAGTTCACTAGTTACTCTATTGGTCCCAACTGACACCTTTTAGAGCACATATGAGCTCAAATTGTTCCAATTGACAAGAGATAGAGTACATAAGAACTCAGTTGGTCTCAATTGAGAATCAATTGATCATTTAAGGTTATATGGGATATTACATTTCTAATCAATTAGACACATGCTCCCTATGACACAACTTCCAAATGTAGCTATCTTGACTGCTCCCAATTCGTATGACACAACTTCCAAATGTTTTTCAAAGTATTTTTGTTTGGTAAAGTATTTTGAAAAAGGGTTTTGTGTGTGTGTGTGTGTGTGTTATAGCCTTATACTTTTATGATAAAGTCCTTTTTCCTTACAATCATACACTCATTACTAAAATAGGAGATCACTAATACTAAGTTAAGAGATCACTATATATTGCTTCAAGTCTTTGTCAGATACTTCTCTTTATGTTGACGCATGCTTAAGTGGCTTTAAGATGAGGCTTTTTATTACTCTTTATTTTGTAATCATCAAATCGTAACGTTTATCAAACCCTAAAAATAGGTTTGCATCTTTATTCATTAAATCCTTCATGATTGACTTGTCGTAATACTTTATTTGTCATCATCAAAAGTTAATGTCATTGTTTGAAAGCATATCTCCTGCAAAACATGGTTCCACATATATATATATATATATATATATATATATATATATATATATATATATTAAGACAGACAGAGAGAGAGAGAGAGAGCGAGAGAGAGAGAGATAGGAGAACTAAAATCCTTAACCAATGTTCTTGATGAATCCTCCATCTTGTAAGAGAACGCAAGTACGCTTGAGTGCTCTAAGTGAGTTCTCATATATCCTAGTCATGTAATGTCTTTCCCGTAAGTAATGTTTCAATGATGTGGCAGACATTAAAGACATGTATTTTCATTGCCACCAACTCCCGTTCAGCTTATCAACAAAACTCTTCCTCTTCCCAGGCATCTTGCTAACGAACTTACTTCATCAACGAAGCACCAACATGGACTAGTCTTAATGCTTCCATGCCAACATTACTCGCTTCATTACTTATAGAAAGGACTTGAAGGCTGGCCCAATTTAGAGGCTCAATACAACCAAATCACTCCACTATCAGATGAACAGGAAAATCTCCATATCAAAGCGTCACATAGAAGAATAGTCCCCATGGAACCTTGTTTTGTAGGTGATATGCTTCTAACAAGGACAACCTCTTTTGTTGAAGTTTTGATGATGAAAACTTATTTAACATGTCAAGCACAAGAGCTTAAATAGATAAATATGCAAACCTAAGTATTATGGTTTGATGGACTTGACTATTTGATGATGGAAACTGAATGAAATATAAGCTCAAGCCTATTCTCAAGTGAACTCAAGCAAGTGTTTTCGAAAAGAAAGCATTTGATAAAGTCTTGAAGAACAAAAAAGCCCTACCTTAGTCTGAGTGAATATTGTGTAAAGCAAAATAGAATTCTCATAAAAGTACATGGCTAGAACACACACATACTAAAAATTATTTTGAAATTGATTTTTCTCAGGAAAATGTTTTCTAAAGTGTCTTGAAGTCGTTCCAGATGAATTGGGAGCAGTCAAAATTGTTATAGGCATCGTTTTTCCTTTTCTAATTTATTAGAGCAATTATCTAATCGATTAGACCAGTTCAAAATTGAGCTCTAAGTGATTAGGAAAACACCTTGATGATGTACAATGGCTAAATATCATTTATTTCCTTGTTGGAACGGGTAATTGTTTTCCATTGAAGTTTCTAATTGATTAGCATTAGGCTCTAATCAATTAGATTGTCTTAAAAGGCATTAAAACTATATTCCTTTATGAGTCAACCTCTATCCTATAAATAGAGGTTCCTTCTCACTCTCTCCCTCTCTCTCTCTCTAAATTTTTTCTTTACTTTCTCTCATTAATATTTTAGCAAAGTGCTTATTTGAGAAAGCCCTTTTGTGAGTGATGATATTTTGTATTTCTAGACGGGTGGAATTGTAAATTCACCAAGGGACTCATTTGTATAAACTTTGGTTGAATATTATCCATTTGAGTGTTTGTTGGATTAGAAGTTAAACCCGTAAAATCTTTGGTTTGGGGATTGTGTGATCAAACCCCTATTTAGGTTCAAGCTCAACCTGTGATAAAAGCTTGATAGGTTAGAGATTAGCCAGTAGTAAAATCTTCTAGATTCTTGGTTAGCCCGTGATAAAACAAGGTTAGGTTAAAACTTAGCGCGTAGTGAACCTGAATGTTAAGCATTTAATAATGAAATTACTATTATTATTTTCAATTAATAATAAAATATATTAATTATATTTAATAATATTTTTGATCCCCTATTTTATATGATTCACAAATTTAGTTCCTCTATTTCAAATAAAAATTATTTTGGCCTCTCACACTATTTTTGCACTAAAAGTCGATAAGGTGTTCATTTTTTACTTATATTTTGTATCTATAAAGTTTCACAAAATGTTCGTTTATGATGATTATCACGTTTCACAAGTCATTTAAAAAAGAATACATCGTCAATTTTAAGTGAAAAAATGTGATTCGGGACCAAAACGGTTTGAATTTGAACTATGAAGATTAATTCTATGAATCGGGTAAAATATAAGGACACAAATCTTAATTAAGCCTATTAATTATTAATAT